>NW_025779241.1:0-148342 GCF_021130785.1 Homalodisca vitripennis
TATTTTTATACAAACCTACAATGTCACATACAAACAATTTAATTTTTTTTAGTATTTAATTTTAGTTATACATTATATCATAAATAAAAAAAATTATTCAAACTTTTATGTTCCATACCTTGATAAATATTTGCAATACACGATAGAGAGATACTTTAGCCTGAGTCATATATTGAAATTTATGAATATAATAGCAATGTATTTAATGGAATGTTTTCTGGAGACAGTAGAGGCTATAATACGCCCGGTTGCATAAAACTGAAGAACTAAAACAATTTAGCGTTAGACCATTTAGTTCTTTCATAAGAGGTTCTGTAGTTATCATGGTAGATAATATGTTTGGAAAATCACGAAAGTAATTAACAAATCACAAAAATTGTTAGGATTATCTACATGGATATTTTACAGTTTTGGCACACAAAAAGGCTTGCACCTCAGGAACATTATCAATAATTTTATTTTCTTTTATCAAATTATTACCAAACATTGTTGAAGTGTTTCCCATCTGGTAAGATCAATCTTAAACTCTGACCATTCTGCAATAATGGACTGTGCTTGGACACAAGGAAGTTAATCTTTGAGACATCAAACGGAACCTAATAGATAGTGAAATAGACGGTGGGTAGTTCCAATATATCTTGGTAGATCTCTTAAGAGCAAGAGTACTTTAACTGCCATACTGAATCTAACATTTCTCCACATTAACTAAATGTTTTCTCTTCTTCAACTAGTAATTTTAACTTCTACGTTTCAGTTCAATAGGTTTCTTAACATATATACAAAACATTACAGATTTTATTGCGGAAAAATATATTCAGAATTGATATTCATGTCAATGTTAAAATTAATAAAAGTCACACATCAAGTCACTATGAAATAATATTGTACCTGTTTGGATGTATTGAATTTGGTTACAAATTTATTTATTCTGATATTTTCTCGTTCCCATCATGGTTACCAATAATATTTTTATACATGTGGTAACGCTCTGCCAAATTCCATGAGGAGACATGCACCACCATCGAACTTAGTGTTTCTCATATATAAGTTAAGCTCTTTCACAGTTACAACAAGCCTATTTAATCAGTTCATCATCGAGATTATCATGCGGAGAGACTGTCGTATAGACAGACAGAAATGAAGCTTTTCTAGCCAGTTCATTTAAACTTCGCTAAGATTCAGCCAATTAACCACACTATACAAACCAACTTACGCTTTGCAAGGGAAAGTAGCCCAATCCTTTGCTGTAACTCCTGCCCATCATCCTTACCACAACAAACATACCACAGACTTATTTACTGGTCTGGCCACAGCCACTCGTTGACAAGGCTTTGGATATACTCTTCACAAAGCTTGCTGCATAATGTATAATCCAATAGTGTGAGTAATTGGCCAAATCATATATAATATTAGCTTTTAATGCAAATACGTTATGAATATGTCTCTGGTCTTTGCTAGCTGTTGTGAAATCTTGGTTAAAGCCCCTTTTGACCTTGCAGTTTATTTTATAGATCTCAATCTTCCCACTAATATTATAAATGCGAAAGTTTGAATGTTTGGATATTTGGATGTTTGGATGTTTGGATGTTTGTATGTTTAGATGTTTGGAGGTTTGTCAT
This sequence comes from Homalodisca vitripennis, assembly GCF_021130785.1. Classification (NCBI taxonomy): domain Eukaryota; kingdom Metazoa; phylum Arthropoda; class Insecta; order Hemiptera; family Cicadellidae; genus Homalodisca; species Homalodisca vitripennis. The sequence goes on from NW_025779241.1 coordinate 1,620, forward strand.
CGAATCACGCTGAAACTGCTATACGGATTGTGCTGAAATTTGGAAGTCGAATTCAATTGAAAAATTAGTTTGTTTACATTCGAATGAATATTGGAGTGTTTTACATTGGATCCAGCAGATTGCGCTACGACACGTAATATAAATTGAACTGATACTTTCAGCTGAAGTTCATCAAAGAACAGGCAGAAAACATGTGTTTACATTTAAATTTTAGTAAATATTTAATTATTTTAATGTGCTTAATCAGTAGTGTAATGCAGATTGCAAATACGAAGTTATTTAATTTTAAATTTAGATTGCGCAATGATCAATAATCCGTCTTAATACAAGAGAAATGCTATTTATACGCTGTTATAACAACTACCTTATTGTTTAAAGGTTTGCACATAACGTAATCTAATCTGGTAAGTTTCCTTTAATTTTTTTGTATGGCCTTTTTACTGTAGTTATTGTAAAGCAAATGGAGATAACATTGCCCTAATACTTGAAGCATATATCCCTAATACATATTTAGTGATCGGTAAAAATATCAAAATCACATAATCATAAAAATTTAACCTAAGTTAGATTCCGAAAACCAACATATGATACCATTGTTTTGGTTAGTGCAACAGCATAAATCCATTGTGGAAGTGTAAATAGATTAGACCGGGGGTGAATTTAAACGACCAGAACAGACCCATATTGACCGCAGCAATTTGTTTAGTTTTACGATACACTTTCGTCATTGGGATAAAAAGCCTAAATCTTATTGTTACTGAAGCCATCGAAGATCTTCAATAAATTATCATGGAAGGATCCCAAACCTCTGTTCTTTAAACTTAAATCTAAATTGGATCAGGAGATTGGAATAGCTTTGAGTGACTATCGATTATCTCTAGACTGTTTATTATGTCATAGAAAAAGAATACATAGATATATTGTCCAGTTTTTCAACAGAAAATTGCGTGCGAAGCCGCGGGTAACTGCTAATTGTCTTATAAATAGAGATTAAGTCATTTATCTATTAGGATATTTATATGTCCAAACGGGGATAATTTCAACGCTTTCTTCACCAGTATTTTGTGGGTTCATAAAAATATGTCATATACAATTCCTATCAAGTTTCAGTCTACTTTTCTTCCTTCTTTTGAGGATATAGTAAAAAGGTCCAATGTTGAAACTCACATAACATAAACGTAATTTAACTCAGAAAACGTAGGATAAATGGCTACCAATTGATTCTTGATGGAAATAAAGCCTAAACTAACAGTTTTGGTGAAATAGGTTAGCCTTAATATTCGTCGAGGTTTTCGGACGGATAAAATTTTAATGAAACCAAAAATTAATAATATTTCCGGCTTAATCGTAAAAGTTTCGTATTTATTCGACAACAGGGATGTTAATATTTATTTATTGTTGGATTTAGATGTAATAAATATCTCTAAGAATGTTTCACATTCGGTAAAAAATAATTTTACACACAATTTACGAAATATTATATTATTATAAGCATTCTAGGAAACTTTGATATTTTTCTGCAGATTCTCAATCTGCTGAATTGTCAATGTTTTATTGAAACGGTATGGCGTAGTAAACCGAGGAATTTATAATATAGTTTTAACTTGTTGGGAATTTTTGGACTGTTATCGTTTCTGAAAGCCGCGTCATATAGTGTATACACAGGTTATGTCAAAACTCAAGTCGGATAATTGAAGAGATTGTTTATTTAAATATAATAAATTCATTTCTAACTATTCTTTGGTTTTATTTATCTGAAATTCTGTCTATATGTATTTTTTATTAAAACATCTTTTCTTTACAACACTTATACATACATACGAGTTAAGTATTAATAATAATACTTATTTATTCATCCAACGGAATTACACCAGTATTTCAAGTAAATAAGTTAAAACAGAGTATAAACGATTAATATTACTAATAATATTTACTTATATAATTAAATAACAAATAAAATAAATAAAAATAAACAAACGTCGAAACAATGAATAGGTAATAAATATAGATTAATTAACAAACAAGCAAAAAAAGGTAAAAAAGATAAATACAATAATATATAGTTAAATATCAAAACGAGGAACAATAATAAATATGTGATGTGTAATAAGAAACAAATAACAAATAAAAAATTGACAAATAACCATATGCAAAAATATCAATAGTTAACTAACAACGTGCATGAAAAGATAAATAGTCAGAAACATGCGTAAACATAAACAATAATCGAGAACAATCTTAAACAATTAAAAATATACATTAAAAGTCGTGAATACGTTACTAAGTGACTGAAACCTTTATGAGATAGTTTAAAGCTACATATAGACTAGCTAGTTTAACTTGAATATGGAAATTACATTAAGTTATGTGATTTATTAGAAATAAGCACTATACCTTTAATAGTTCATGTAAGATAAAGATATATAAATTACAACCTTACTTTTGCTATAAATTTAGACTGTTATAAAACCTAAGTTGGTATTTTTTGGACAGGATTTCCAGATCTGCTTATGTATATATCTTCTTGATCAGGGTAACAAAGCAAACTAAATTATGGTACCAGAAATATCTTAGAATCGAACTAGATTACAGTGGCCGAAAGTAGGCTATTGCCGTTTTATGACTGAAGTAGGCTTCCCAAACCTCTGTATGTATTTGCTTTCTTCGACGGGGAAAAAAGCAAAATCAACTATAGACAAAGAAAAGTATTTAAACTGGATCAGATTGCAATGGCCACAAATATGCACTTTTTGACATTTTTCTTGATCTTTTCACAACGAAATTGGCATCTAAAATATAGTTCACTCTAACCAGAAGTGTTTAGAATGTCATTTAAAAACAACATGCACATCATGTCCTTGTTTACTGGTTTACTGCAAAATAACATATAAAGCTTATTTGGCAATATTCCTTATCAGAGAGTATTTTTAAAACAAAAAAACTTTAGTCTCAGAAGGTTTCTCAGCTCACGTTTATGGATAATTGCTGTGTCTACAGAACCCCAGCCATTTTACTGCTGAATTAGCAATTCAAAAAGGATTGTTGATTCTCATTTTGTCAGTATCGGTCTGTATTATTGCGTCTATAGCGATCCATAATCTGCATACTGATTGTAAAGAGGTATGAGAACGTCAGTGAAATAGAATAAAATATATATTAGACATTTCAGAAACATAGTTTAGTTGCATTAAGATTGTTTTCATTTCGGTAAATGTATTTGTAAAACCATTTATTGTATGTTCTCTTATAGGAAACATATAATTTATCTCTGTATAAGTCAATTCGATAATGGTCAATTCACACACATCAGTTCCGGCGCGTCACAGGTCAGTCACAGTTAAAAAATGTATTCTATAATGGATTTCCTGTTGCGCTATCTACACTCATCCGGCTCAGTTCCGGCGCAGGTCCGTCAGTCGCTCTGCCGGCGTCCCGTCAGTCATTTTCATATTTCTTCCCACCGATATTTTTGGATTGTTCGGACGCCTGACGGTCGCATGACGGATGTGTTTCCTATTTTAAAGGATTGCGTTTTTATATAAAAGTTGTATTTCTGTGTTGAGTTTATATTTTAAAGACTGTTTGTTACGATCGTCAAGATGAACGATGAAAAAATTGATAGAATCTGTTCGCAAAAATATAGTTTTGTATGATATGTCAAACCCTAAGTACATGGACTCGTCTGTGAAGAATGAAATTTGGGAGAAGATAGGCGCTGAAATGAATTTAGATGGTAAGTAATTGTTGTTTATTTATTTAGTAGATATTAAAATTCAGCTTGATACAATACAATTTAAAGGCATAAAGTAAAAATAACCAGTAAATGTTTCTATATATGTTATTAATTTATGACTTAAGCAAGTTATGGTACATTTTTACAGTTTCTTACTTTCATTGGCGTATGTAATCTTTGGAATCAGGGGAAACAATTTAGCTTACATTGTGCCGGTTTCACGGCTACCTATTCTTCACTGCCATGGAACACTACCAGATTCTGAGGTGAAATAACGTTTAAACGTTTCTCTTACGTCAAAAGCGTCCCTTCTTGCATTACCACCTTGACTAGGCAAATTGGTCATCGACGAGTGTTTAGTGACTCCAATTTCTTCTGTTCTTTCATATGTATATGTGTTATTATCATATTTTTAATGAAATTATGTAGTATGCAGGTTGTCAAGACAATATAGTCTGCATTCTTTGGTGCGGGCCGGCCTGGATTCCGTCTGTTGTAAATTCTAAATTTTTGGCACAAAATTCCAAAAGCATTTTCTACAACCCTTCTTGCACGACTTAATCTGTAGTTGTAAAATTTTTTTATCGCTGTCCAAATCCTGTTTAGAATAAGGCCTCATTAAAATTTAATGAGGCCTTATTTAATAAGTCTTTAGAGGAAATGCCTCGTCCCCTACCATGACATGGCACTTTTGTGGTTGTGTGCGGCAAGTTTTCATTATTTGGTATATACAGTTTTCCCAGTTCAACAGCCTTATAGAAGTTGGAATTCGTGAAGATTCCTCCATCACTGTTTTTTTTCCGTAAGCACCCACATCGACCATGATAAAGTTATACTGGGCGTCAACTAAGGCTAATAGCACTACTGAAAAGGTCTTCTTATAGTTGAAATATTGTGATCCAGTATTTGGAGGTGCTTGTATGATGACATGTTTTCCATCTATAGATCGTAAACAATTTGGAAAATTCCATCGTTTGTAGAATTCTGTAGATATAGTTTTCCACGTGTCCTCAGTAGGTTTTGGCATCGTTTCATGGAGTAAGGTTTCACATATTACCTTACAGGTATCCATAACAATTTTGGTATACTGTGCTGTGTCCCAAGCGGTAACTAAATGAGATAGTTTGAAGAGAATCTCCTGTAGCCAGGTACTTGAAAGTCATAACCTAAGTATAAGTGTGTGAATTTTGAACTGTCATGAAACCATTTACACAATATATAACAGCTTGAACTTATGGTATTTTGGCCTTCTAGGGACCCCAAAACGAAAACAAATTCGTTCCGGACCTAGGTCTTAGGGTACCTGCGTATAATAAGGGAAATGTGGAAGGGACTTCTTTTACCTTCACTCATCGCGCTTCCTCTAGCTGTTGCGGACTGTATGTTACTATTTATTTTAGCTTAAACTATAACACTAAATAGGTTCTTTACATTTCAGGAGGAACATGCAAAGCCAGGTGGAATAATATTAGAGATACCTACAGGAAATCTATGAAAAGAACTGCAACGAAAAGTGGACAAGCAACAAAGAAGATTAAGCTGTACAAATATTCAAACCAATTGAGCTTTCTACAAAAGTATTTGGATGAAAGGGACACTTTGAGTAGTTTCAGTATTGAAGACCAAACTAGTGACACACAGGAGGAGCAGCTCGAAGATACAACTAATATAACTGATGACGATGTCCAGACTATAGAGATATTGAGGAATGAAAGTACCAAGGAACAAGTGCCAACACCAACCATACAGACACACACAAAATCAACATTTCAACTACCTCCAAAAACTTGTGTGAAAGCCGTGAAGAAAATAAACGAACACCAACACCGAAGAAAGTGCCTCTTCCAAATTGATGGATTTTATCATCAAAGATAAAGAAAAACCTAAACCAGCGGATCACCCAGTCGATATTTTCTTAAAAGCAATGGCACCACCATTAAAAACTCTTTCGCCGTATAATTGGCATCTGGCCAAATCAGAAATCTGTAGCGTTGTTCAAAAATATGAAATGAAAACGCTCACCGGAAAACTACAACCGTATGACATTCCCGGTAGTTCCATAAATCTTCAACACTCTTCAACGCCTTCTCCTTCAACAGTGCAATCACAGTCGAATGACTCCATCTACATGGATGACACTGCTACTGGCGCAACTGGAGAATCAAACAATCTGCAAAACTACTTTCAAACTTTTACTTAAAAAGTTTGGCTAAAAAAAAACATTTAATTTGTGGTATTTCAGCTGTTGGTTTATAATGCTGTTAAAGTTTAATTTAATTATGACTTCATTAGTTGTGTTTCAATAAAGCAAATATTCTTTAAATTATTGTTACGTTTTACTCACTTTAAACATACAGCTAGTCGTTCCTTGGGTGTCACTGATTTCCTCCAGTGAGTGTCTTGTTTTCTTAAATGCACTTCCACTTTACCGAGTATAATATGAAATGTTTCACTTGTCATGCTAAAATATTTAAAGAACTTAGTTTCATCGTTCATTAGTCCCTTAAATAACGTGATTAACTCTCCCTGACTTTCCCTCTTCTTCCATAAATCATGAACCCATATCATTCGCTTTTTTTCTCTTATTTTCAATCTCTTCGTCATCTAAGGCTATCGCTATTGCAGCTAACTCTACTATAGTAAAATCAGCCATTGAGGTAATTATATATTATCCAAATTTAATTCTCTCATGATGAAATAAGCTTGACTGTAAGATCACTGTATAAAGTGACTGACGACTGACTGAAGCCAACTGACGGACAGTTGACTGACGAATTCCGGACGGAACTGTGACTGAACTGTGACGGAACTGTGACTCAACTGATGTGTGTGAGTAGACCTTAATGAACTTGAAATTCTATTCCACAAGTTATATGCTCACTGAAGATCAGCCAATAATAATTTATTTAATATAGATTGGTCAAACGTAGTAATATAAAAAAATGTAATTAGACAATTAAATTGACAAACATGGAGACTAATTATTTGATATCTACAATTGATAAAGTGTAGTCTCTAGCGTGGGCAGTGAGCCTCTGAATTTGTATCCAATCGGTGAGAGAAACGCAGTGTAGTTTATATGTCGTGATAGTTTTTATTAATCATAAATATTATCAACAGATATTAATGTTTAGTTTAAAAATAACACTGAGGAAAGTTTAGGATGTAATAATCTATATAAATAAAAATGAATTTCCGTTCGTTAGTCTCGCTAAAATTCGAGAACGGCTGAACCGATTTGGCTAATTTTGGTCTTGAAATGTTCGTGGAAGTCCAGGGAAGGTTTAAAACGATGAGAAAATATAACAAAATTGCAAGGAAAATACTAAAAATGACAATTTGTTTTTCTCATACAAACTGTTCTTACCTGTCAAACGTTTGATTGATGTTCATGTTTAACTTAATTTAATTTAACAGCTGTAACAAATACAAATGACGAAGTGTCTCAGTATCATATGTTTACGTAATACTGCATGCAATTTTGGGTAAAAAAGCTGTCGCCATTATAGTTTAACATTATTAGTGCAAGAATACATTAATATTAGATACTGCTTACAATGCCGAGAAGAAAACGACCTAACATAGGTCGTCGAAGTAGATCGCATGTGCGGCGAGCCACCTCACGCGCTAATCGCACTGATGACCAGCAAGAGAGTGATAATCATTGTTATGGCACATTTGCGTTCTACAGTAAATCAGAATGAAGTGGATATACAAAGAATGCAACGAGTTTGGGCACATCGATCACAACAGCAGCGAGCCCGGGAAAAGGAAATTCACCGATTCCGCAAACGCAATGCACCTGTGAACCTGGAACGAGCAGCATTCTCCTACGATCCAGAAATCGATTATAGTGCCGACAAATCAAATTAAACATATATTGATCAGTCTTTATGGTAAGAAACATATTTTCTTATATTTCTTGGCACTTGAATCTTTAAACAATATAACTTTCGAATGATGAGGGTTAAAATTAAATGTTAAACTCTATATCAAAACTATTTATAAACCCGGCTTGCTAATGGTGCCTTCTCTTTGCTCGCTAGGACCTGACGGCGTGGCGGGAGGACTCCGTGACTCGGACAAGTTTGGCACAGCCAGAATATTGCCGATGTTGTGCTCCTGATTTTCTTCTATCTCATCCAAATATTTTAATTCTTCACGAGTTAAATTATTAAGTTCTGAAAATGTTATTCCTTCAGATGATGATGATGATAGCATTGTTGAGACGAACTTCGGTTTTGATAACAATTATTGTTTGTTTTTTGATCCTTGATTTTTTTTGTTCCTTGGCCCTGTTAATTCTTATTATGCGGCTCAAATTGTGACCACACTTGATATAAAAGTTGAAAGTATCAGCGGTTATTGTCAAACATTCGTCGCATCTTAACAATTTTTTAGTGTAACTGGGGACAGGTAGTTTGTTTTATTTTGTCGTTCTATCCACTTTTTGCAAAAGGGACAATGCATTGTATAAGTTTTTTCTTCTATAAAAACAAATCAATCAATCAATTTAAAGGAAAGTGACTATCACGTTACAAACGAATTCAGCCAATTATAAAAACAAAGTGATCTGACACTTGATCTGACATAAATTTAAAACACCTTTTTAAGACACCTTTATGTTTTTTTTTTATTAATTATTGTGACATTTTTCAGCAGCTGCGGTGTAGAAGGCGCTGTATTCATTGAATTTTGAACAGTTCTAAGATGCCATAGCATGGCCTATACTATGATGATGATGCCTTTATAAAGTTACCGGTTCTGCAATACATAATTAGGGTTTAAATTAATATGGTTTACGTCAAGAGGTAAGTGAAACGAAGTTCACCGGGTCAGCTAGTAGTGAATATAAAATTGATGTTGCAATATACACAGAGTGAGTTTTATGTCCTGGCACACCTGGATATAATTTAAACGGCCCGACATATCTATGTGAAACCTTGATCCTACCTATTATAACATATTTTTTTTTAATTTTTCAAGTTGTTGAAAATTTGGTTCCCCTTTTCTAAAGGGGGGTAAAGGGGGACAACTAAACATTTTCAAATACAAACCCCTATCATGTGACCGCTCATTTTTAAAGGGAATAAAAAAATAAATCCAATAATGCAAACTAGAGGTCTCTACGTTTATTTTAACAGATTTTATGACAAATTTACAATAATAAAATCAGTAACTCTCTTGTCCTGTTTATCGTAACATGAGTCAACACTAACGCAAATTCTAAAAAACAGTTACCTGTTTTAATGTAGCAGGTGTTCAAGTAGTAGGTGTTCAAAACAGTTCACCTTCGGCTGTTTGACAGTGTGCTAGACGTGTGTAAAAACTTGATAGTTTGTAAATATCGTACTTATTGTAATTACGGAATTGTTAATGATAATGAATGTGAAGTTCTTACTATAACCACAGATGGTGCCAATAATAATGAATGTTCTGTGCTTATTGTAACCACAGACAGTGTCATTAAACAACGCATGTACTACCCTTATTGTAACCTCAGACTGTGTTAATGCTATTGAATTAACGACATAATAATGACAATGTGGATATTAAGTAGATTCAATAGAAACATTCTTTTTGAATGACGGTACTTCTGGAAAATATTTATGTTTATTCGAATCACGACCCACATAACACGCAAATTTAAGCTAAACTATACATAGGCAATATGTTTTATATATTTCGATAAACCCAGTATCCAAAACCACTACAATCCGAATTTTGATATCCAGAATTACCTTGCTACAAAAGTAGTACTTACATAATGTTTAAGTGAGTTCGTCAGTCTTAAAAAATAAAATTATTCAAGATAGCGGTCATTCAGTTTGTAAAAGGAAAGGAATATGTAAATTTTTATATATTATATCAGAAAAAACAAAAAAGGGTTTTATAATTATTCTGTTATTTATAACAATGTTTGTTATCAGGATAGGGGGCATATAAAGTTTTAAGTGGTGCTTAGCGGGAATACTAGAACACAATAACTACCGTAGTCCTTAATACATTCAGACTAAACGTGGTACAGAGACAGTATATACGCATAGCTCAGGTAATTTTGTTAGCCTTTCTTAACCAATAAAACGTTTCAAGATGGCGGTCATTCACGTTTGAGCCAAACGTTATTCTTAAGTATTTTGTAACATAAATCGAAATGTATAGGTTTCTTATAATTATTAAGCAACACTAATTATTACTTATCTTTTTATAACTACTAAGGTTACATTGTGCAGTTGTTTTATTTTTATAATAATATTATCATACAATTGTTCTATGTTAAGTAATAACTGATGATTAATTGCAATTAAATCGAATCACAAATTTACAAGCATAGAACAATATTGTTTTAAGTATCAAGAGTATAGATTTTAAAAATTATTGAATGTGTTAGATTAGCATGCCAAAATTGAAAGTTGTTTGCGCCATCAGTGTTGTGAAAATTCAATCTAAAGTAATAAGAGTATTACTTTCGTTTAAGATTTAGACATGATGACTAAACTGAAATCTACTCTTTCGTTTGAGTCGGGAGAGTTATATTAAACTTTTGCGTTAAATTGCCAATCAGAGAGCTGTGATGTCATCAAGTGTTTCAAAAATTAAACTTCAGTTCCAGTAATTCGTTTTCAGTTCAATATTTCAATGTGAAATTCACACATAAAATAATCTACTTTGGTTCGTCTGAATATAAATATGAATCACCAAATTACAATCGAGGTCTCTAACAGGGCAAGTAAAACGAAGAAATTATTGTAATTTAATGCAGATGTGATTTTCTACTACTTCTCAGTCAGCAACTGCAATTATATTTTAACATGGAAAACTCACTTCACATTATTACATAATATTATCAATAAATCCTTCTATTTATTTTTCATACGTTCAACAGTATTTGAATTCTTCGGACGATGTTATGATGAGTAGATAACAAACGTTAGAGATCAATAATATTCTTATTAATTTTCTTTCTTTACAATCAAGAGTTTTAAGTGGACTGGAAATGATAGCAACGGAGATTACAGTAACACAGAACTATAATGAAGAACAACTGTAGGAAACAAAGATCCTCTGTCTCTATCACAACAGTGGAATATATATGAAAGAAGAATAAATATGACACACACAAGTTTGTAGCTGAAGGGTCCATTTCTCATCTGCAAACATGTAACTTAACCTAGACAGAATTACTGTGTCTATGAAGAACATCTCTAATACACTTTACATATTTTTAAAGCTGATAATTTAACCTTCGTCTGCATATCTCAAAATAAAACCACTTGGACTGATCTGATTTGTTTGCCGAATACACACGTTTACCTTTCATTACTTCTTCAATATTCATTGAATATTGCATTGTTTGCATTTTTGTAAACAAGAAATATATACTGTAGATATTAAATATATTTGTATTAGAAAATCACTTTAATGAACCAACAAATTCAAATCCTTATTTAGTCATATTTTGGTGTCAAGAATTTTTCATACGCAGCTGAATGACGAGGCTCAAAGATAAAGATAAAAATAATTTAACCGATCTCCTTAAACTGATATAAAACGAGACAAGGATGTAGTATGGAATATCATCGAAGAGAAATTTTCCGTGCATATGGAAATAATTTAATGAACATTTATATTTTCTTATAATTAACTACCTTATGCAAATGCAGTTTATATATAACCTGATAATTGACAGTGTTAAGAATATATTAGGAGTTTAAGTCTTGTAATAGTCGCTATATTATGAATCAGTTTCCTCTCATAATTAGTTTGATTTAAAATGTAACGGAATATTCTTATAAGTATTGTGTATGATTACTAATTTGCTATTGGTTTTGGTTTATGTTTTGTATATCTTAGATTCTTTAAGTGTAGATTCAATTCTTTATTTTGTAATTTTTTCAAGTTTGATATTGAAGATGGAACGCGTGAAATATTAAAAGGGTTACTTGCATATTACATCGTTATGTACAAAATATAACACAACGTTTTTAGGATTGAAATGTAATTTCTACGTCAGGAAAAGTTTGAGGACAATTAATTAATGTACTTTTATTTATCAATCCTAAAACTTGCGTCGATGGACTACCACCAAACAAGAAGACACAGGAATTATAACCGACAACTGCTTCGAATCGAGACAGAAAAATATGAATGTAACGATAGGCCATCGATATTTTAAAGGTGAAACAGTTGATGAAGTAGATAAATTTGAAGAAAACTTAGTTAGGCCCAAGGAGGCCATAGTTTTAACTATGAGAATGTTCGTATGCAATTTTGTTATACGTTGGAAATGGAGGAATCCATATGTCCTGTATCAAGTCCCAAAGACCATTTTATTAAAAGTTACCGCATAGACTGATGGACAGGTGTACGATTAAACACACGATTTTTAGGGAAGACCATATCGGCTTCTTAATAATGCATAATACATTTGTATGATCTTAAACTGCAATCTGTTTCAACCCCAATATTTCTTGATACCACACTGAAGTACCACGACAAATCTCAACATTTAGAGGTGAGTTTAAACACAATTGTCTGTAATAGCGTCCACAGTAGAACACCTGCAGCAGGGGATCCATCAAGCGCTCGGCGACAGTTATTGTGATATATCGGTCACACCGTGGCTTTGTAGTTTTTTACTGCAATATCAGAAGAGAAACAGTTTTAACGCTGTAACAGAAGTTTTTCATCTTAAGTGTTGACATTAATATTTTACCTATATTATTATTATTATCTATACCATTAATCATTAATATTGTTAATGAAGAAATAACAAATTTTACTGAAAGACCAAGAGGTTTTTAAAACCTTTATTTATTTTAGGTCACGTACTTTTGTAATATTCATCAGTGTACAGTTATTAATTGCCGAATTATTAATTTTAGGAATGTTTACATACTAGTTTCCTTTCTTTTCGAAATTAAATACAGAGAAGATTAATTTATCTGAATGAAAGTAAAATTTGATAAACAGACGTGTAAATGCACATATTTGTGCCTTATCACAAGGTATTCCATAGCTTTTAAAGATTAAAGATAATAAAGATTGAACTAAAAATGAATAAATAGTAATTGTAACGTAAGATAATATTTGTGTACTTTTTACAGAGATTTGGATTACTATCACGTAAAATAATTAAATTTTTTAGCTAAATAGCTAAAAGTAGCCATTTAATAACAGGACTGAAATATTTGGATCCAAGTCCTAAAAATGTAGAATCCTAATTTCATACCCACGACTAAGCACGTACCTACTCAAAACTATAACTCCTATTATAATTGCTGATATAGTCCTGAAAGAGTTGAATCAAAACCATAAAAATGTAGAATCATAATTTCATACCGACGACTAAGTAATTACTTAATCAAAACTATAACTGCTATTATAATTGCTGAACTAGTCCTGAAAGAGTTGAATCAAAACCATAAAAATGTAAAATCATAATTTCATACCGACGACTAACTGCTTACTTAATCAAAACTATAACTGCTATTATAATTGCTGATCCAATCCTGAAAGAGTTGAATCAAAACCATAAAAATGTAGAATCATAATTTCATACCGACGACTAAGTGCTTACTTAATCAAAACTATAACTGCTATTATAATTGCTGATCTAGTCCTGAAAGAGTTGAATCAAAACCACAAAAATGTAGAATCATAATTTCATACCGACGACTAAGTGCTTACTTAATCAAAACTATAACTGCTATTATAATTGCTGATCTAGTCCTGAAAGAGTTGAATCAAAACCATAAAAATGTAGAATCATAATTTCATACCGACGACTAAGTGCTTACTTAATCAAAACTATAACTGCTATTATAATTGCTGATCTAGTCCTGAAAGAGTTGAATCAAAACCCTAAACATGTTGAATCCTATTTCATTCCTACGCTTTCGCACCTACCCCAAAATTACAACTGCTATTATCAATTCTCAGTTAGTTCTAACAGTCCTTGGAAGGTATACAGATCTTGGAACCACATTCGTCTTATTGAATTTGAATTACTTATAGGACAATATTTTGAGCCCTTAACAACAAGAGCAAAAAAATGTTTTAGTTAGTGGACATTTTTACACAAAATTTTATGGAATTTGGCTCTTTTGTACCTAAAGTAGTTTCAATTGAAACAAGTCAGGCCAATGAGTTTAAGCTCAGCTGTTGAGGTCTTTTTAGATTTACTTTTGATTTTCATAAGTGTAAACACTTTTCTCTTATTTATTATTAAAATTGACGCAACTCTATTCGGTCGTACCGTTAAACACCAGGAGGGTAGAGATTGAAGTAACTGCTACAAAGTGGTGTCAAATGTTATGGTGTTCTGAGATTTAAGTAATTTATTTCAAATAGTTTAATATTAATGGCCATGTACAGAACAATACTATTTTAAATTTATAATTCAATGGTATTTACTTTATTTCTATTGTGAATTTAATAAATAAACCTCATAGATGAGTTAGCACAGGTAACTGGTTACATTGCAGAAGGACTGTAACTGTACAAATGTTTAGTTTCTGAAGTAAAAGTTTAGCCCGAAGTAACAGGAACATACAGGCTTAATTTCTCAAGTTTTCTTGGACAGACAAAGTATCTTAAATCTGATTCCAGTTATCCCTTGCCATTTGTATAAAATTATATTTTTGGTTGAAATTAGGTTTATCGTTAAACATAATTTCAAAAAGACAAGCGTTATATGGTAAAATTACAATTTTTCTTAAGAGCTTTTTGTTTAACAGCAAAATGAGTACGTCATCATATAGATGCCATACGAATATCATATTTTTTATATTTGTACTACTTATAATGTAAGTCTTTAGTTACCAATAAATAAATACAAAATCAGGCCAAATTTTTCTTTAAGAAGATAATAAAAGTAATTTACTTTATTGAATCAGGAATACCCACTCTAAGGACATGTGTAAGGACTCATATACTTTAAAACTTATATCTAAATAAAATTCATTGGCTAAATGTATCTTACAAAGCCTTTGTTTTTTAATTTTAGTAATGTTTGTTTTTTAGCCTATATTGACAAAACCTATTACGTGTATTCTACTTGTTAAACGGTTAATAAAGTTGTCTATTGTCATGTTTACCACAACCCCGTGGTTGGACATTCATGAAGCTCCTCATAATTGTTTAATATAACACATCCTGTACCGCTTGTATTTATTAGTGCCAGCGGAGTCCTTTCACATAGACACAGGATTAATAAATACTAACAGGAATTCCATGCTGTAGAAGGATGGAATAAAGTCACTCTGAGATAAGGCAATAAACTAATAAACTCACTTTGATTGTAGAATGGGTTTGCCAAAAAGAAAGAAGTCAGTTTGCTTTTAAATTTTGATGTCTTCAAGGTCCGAGCTGAGCCTAGAAGTTTATTAAATGTGTAATGGTAAACTATGTTTCTATGGAAATAAGCTAAATGTTTTAAAATATTATTGTCTTGTTCCTAAGTAACATAATATTTTAATTAACACAGCACGACTTATTTTTAATTTTTTTTACAATGTAAAAGGTTGTATTATGTTTGAAGTTTGTTTTTTGAAGATTTACGGATTGTGAAGGAAATGATCTGCAGTAGGATGTCCTCCAGGTAAATAACTAACCTAACACATAATTACAAACTAGGTTAAAGTAAATAAATCTTACCAGGGCGTTGTGACACGCGTAAGTCAGGAATCACAACCACCAATGTTGTGTATCAACTTCACTAACTCTAAAACATACATATAATAAAAAAATAAGCACAACACTAATTATGACAACTGAACTAGAGAATACAGGTCGCAATAAGTCTGCATTCGCCGACCAACCACCTACAAATGACCAGAGGCTAATAGCAAATGGCAATCGTCACGTCAGAAATAGAAGTGGGCCTATTTTATTATTGGTTCATGCTAGATGCTTAAAACCATACTGTGACTCAGCATTGATTTTTTATATATATCTAATATATTTGATAATTTTTTGTTTTCTTTTTAGTTCATTTTTCACAATTGGCAACCGAAGTGGCCTGATTTTTTGTCTCGCTCATGTATTCCCTATTGTAACAACATTCTATACTGTAAACATAATTTTTGCAATCCTGTGTGCCATTTTTGTTTAGTTTTTACGAGACCTTATCTAAGAGTATTGTGTGTTTTAAACGCGGTTATAATGTTGTAATCTTAACCTACTATTTTAATTTCTTCAATAATCCCGCCACATAATGGATTGAAATAAACAAAATTCTATCAATATTCGGTTTTTCTGGCTCAGGAATGATTCTTCTTGTTCTTTTACACTTATTTATTAAAGAGTTGTATAATTTTATAGAAATAAAAAAGATTTCTGGTTTAAGAAAATATTCTAGAGTTAGAGTATTTTAAATAAAGATTACGCTAATATTTATCCTAAATATAACAACGATGATGCTTACTTATTTTTCAATTGTTCTGGAGTTGTGTGGCACAATTCTACAAACCAAAGAATAAACGTTATTATCTCTCCTTAAAATTGATTGTTTTTCAATTCCAAACACCATGAATTGAAATAATACGTTTGATTACAAGTTTCAATTTCAAGTTTAAAATTCAATTGACTTGGAATATACAAACTTAATAGTAATTACTATCAATTACATTCGTTAGGCATCTACAACAACAATAAAGTGTTGTCGTTACATGTTTTACGAAGCACTTTTTAGAAACCGTGGGCGAAGGTAATTACAAAAATTACTTTGACAGAAAATCAGGAACTCTTCACCCCTTTCTATTAGAGCTCTTGGACAGCTGGAAACAAACAAAAGGGACACAAAGGGTGCCGCAATGGACGCCATCTTGGATACAAAACAATGTGCCAATTGAGAGTGATACAACCGATCTTTACTGTTCTTGTGTCTGTCCTTAGGTTATTATTTTTAGTTATATAATTGAAAATGTGTAGACTCGAGACTGTGTAGTAATATTTTCATTTAATATTGTGAGAGCTGGTTGTAATATAATTTTTTTGCGTTTTTCACTTATGAGAACAAAGTAAAAAAGTTCGTTCCTTATTTTTACCACTGAAATGTGAGAGTTTTCTTTTTTTAAGATAACAATTATATGAATGCAAACACTTGTTGGATTGTTTTGCAAATTAGGTAATATTTTAGTATTAAATAGAAAAAGTACACATATTTAAGACATTTTTAAATGATTGGTAAAAAATTTCAAAACCTAAGCGAAGTGTAAATACGAGTTAATTAAATTCTTACTATATAACATTTTACATTACAATAAAACGCTTTT
Source organism: Homalodisca vitripennis (assembly GCF_021130785.1). Lineage (NCBI taxonomy): Eukaryota > Metazoa > Arthropoda > Insecta > Hemiptera > Cicadellidae > Homalodisca > Homalodisca vitripennis. The sequence goes on from NW_025779241.1 coordinate 18,630, forward strand.
AAAACCATATCTTTCGTAGCATGGTTAAGATAAATATCATATTGTAAGAATTTAATTACCTCGTATCCAAAATTTCTTTAGGTTTTACTTTATACTATATTCAAAATAAATGACTTTTATGAAAGGGCTAATTAATAGTACAACAAATGAAATACGTAAATTTTACTTACGGACAAGGTTTGTGAGGTGGTACTGGTCTTACGGCTTCAAGGGATAAAATAATAATACTTTTCAATAACAACTTTAACTTTGTGTTTCGGTATTCAACCATCATAAGTGTACACATTAAACTCTAAATAAATAATAAACAACTAAATATAAACATGTGGACCATTTAAACAGATGTTTAATTTATAATACAAAGTTGTAATTTTGATTAGTATTCAGCATTTAATATTCTTTTTATCGGGTTTGTCTTATTTTTAAGATTGCTATTTCAAATATGATGTGGATCTTTATTGTAATTTAGATAGATATGTAATTCTTCTTTCGTGTTTAGTTTTTCTCTTTTCCCATGTTATTTCAATATTTGTGGTGTAGTTATGGTTAGTTTCTAATAAATGATCAGCGAAATTTGATTTTACTGTAGACACGATATTTGTTTTCAACGGCTGTATATGCTCTTTAAACATGTTATTACACTTTTTTATATAATAGATTTAACAGTCACTACAGTTAATTTTGTATACTCCAGATTGTTTGTATAATTCTTGATTGTCATCTTTTTGTTTTACTTTGTTTTTAATAAGTTTAAATGTATTATTTCTTATTTGGTAACTAATGGAAAATTTAGAAATTTGAAAGTTTTTCGAACATTATTTTAGAATAGAAAGGTACACATATATGTTTTTGGATTTAATTATTAATATAATTAGATCGTGTTATCATTTTGTCTGCAATATGGGGTTAAAATCCATTTTTGAAAGCTACATATTTTATTATTCTATTTATTTACTTTTGTTATCATTAATCATTGGTTTTCAACATTCTGTTTATCATTGAGTGAAATGCTGCTAATTTGTTTTTCTGTGGATGGTTAGAGGATGATGGTATTACAAGATCTGTTTTGATTGTTTTTCCATAAATTTAACAAATAAGTGATTTCAATTGAAATTAGAAATGCTTATATCGAGAAAGTTAATTTTGAAACTTTTTTTGAAAATTTAATTGTTAGTGATATCGAATTTAAGAATGTTAAAAGCTGTTCTGCTTTGTCCTCATATCGGTTGAAAACACACAAGATATGAGCAACATATCTAAACCAATCAATTAGTTTTAGCTTTAAGTGGATGATTATTATCACGCCTTATTTTATTGTTTTCTAAATATTTCTGAAACACGTGTCAAAAAGAAAACTATAAAAAATTGTTTTAGTTAACCATTCATTATACTAAGAGAAATATTAGATTTTTAATCTTTTTGGAACCGAAGTCTGCAGAATATAAATTTTTCACCAAGTGATGATGCTTTTGGATTTAGTAAGAAACTCTTTTTAAATTGTTTGACTATTTACATTATTTTCTTGTTGAGCTATTTAGTGAATGTTTCGCTTGAGTGTTTAGAAATGTGGGAAAAAATTCAAATAGAAGATTATATTTTCACAAGCCTTTTTTCACTTAATATGAAGAGCAAGACGTGCATTTACAGTTATTCTGTAAAGAATTATTTATTCTTTAATTACTTTTCAGCAAAGCTCTTACTCAATCCTAAACCCATAGTAGAACTTTCTAGAAAAATAAAATGGCTGTCTAGAGCTTAGTTGCATGAATGACACTTTTGAATGTAACAAGGGTTTACTAAACACAGAGTCAAAATGAGAGTATGACTTCAAAGCTCACTTGCTTCTTCACGCTTTATAGGAACTTGCCAAAGAACTTATTAAAATATTTAAATTACTATTTTTGGACCAATAAACGGATCTTCCATTCTTAGGTACACATCGGAACTGTAACATCTACATTCTCCATGAAAAGTCGAGGCATTGCAGGACTCAAGAATAACAACACATATACCTCATTAGAACGAGATCCAAACCATTCACAAAATAATTGTTCTATTTGTATTTTCTATTGATTGACTGTTCGGGACCACGATGGATGACAGACTCGAGGTGGTCTCGAACCTAAGAGATTATACAGTTAACTTTATATTACCAAACTTTTTCAGCTTTGTACTGTGGTATATAACATTTTTGAATTTAAATTTAGAACACAAAAGAATATTGCGTGTTGTTTTGTTCAAATATAAAATACGTGTAAAACTGTTTGGTGAACAAATAAACTGACCTTAAAATAGGAAATTTATTTTTCTAGTAAATTTAATCATGATAACATTTTTTTGTTCTCTTAAGACAACAAGCTTATAAATTACACAATTACACCTTAGCGCTGCTTCCGGAGTGACAGGATATTGAGAATGGGTAAGGTTAGGGGTTAGAGGCTGCCTCCTATCGAGATACATGAGGAAGAATTAGTGTACTAATCTCAAAGTCATGTCTCGCCGGAAGAAGGGGAGGCCAGCTCTGAACCAGCCTCTCCATTCAAAGCAGGGGGTGGCACACCCTTGTTGAGGGTAGGAAGAACGTGTGATAGTTAGGGAACGAACCCCAACAAACTCCAACAGTCATCTCCCGCATTAGACTAGACCTATTGAATTACTCTTGCACCCCAGAATCTTGACATTTGCGGTTAGTGATGTGCCGTTCCTGGACATCCATACGTTTGCCCAGATTTAAGTGACTCATCGGTTTTTGCTGTGTCCAGTGGTAGGTTCAACTGGAAGGTATAAACCAGCCAGAATTGAACCCCTGCTGGGTTAATGACGACCACTATGATCCAAACCTACAAGTAGTTACACGGTATTTATTAGTATTATCGTCTTGTACACTACACACTTAGCCAAATCCAAAACCTCCAACATTTGAAGCATTTGAAAAATCCCATGTTTTGAGATAAATAAATAAAGAAAATAAATAATTGAATCATAATAATTGTTTATTTAGTGCTAACCTTTTAAAATGGAAGCGTCGATTAGCTGTGATATTTCTAATTTTGTGAATAATTATTAATTTACAATAAAACCAGATTATACTTAACATTAATTAACTGATACCTTAGTTTATATATCTGAACCATACAAAAGATCCACGTGGATATCGAAGCCCAGACAATTGCGTATCACCTGCTGTAGTCTGACACAGAGTTTTATTTGTTTCCAATAATTTCAGCAATCCACCCTCTGGGAATTACGGAAAATACCTCCTTTCTTCGTTAAAATAAATTAAAACTACCTGTCGTTCACTAAGTGAAGCATCTGTTTGGCTTTCAATTATCTCCCGAATAATTATTGTATTGAGATACAATTAAACTGTTCTTTTTGAAAAATGTCAAACCAATTTATGTATAATTTAACTATATTATTTGCCTAAAAATGTAACAATCTATCACCAAAAGTTGTCCAAAGAAACGTGTAACATTATAATAAAATTTGCAATAAAAAATAACGTTACTTTTAAAACTTAGCAATACTCTCAGCTGTAACCTATTTTTATGAAATATATTCTCACTTTTTATCCCTTCCTAAATTATTTTAAATTCGTATTATTTTATCAAATGTCAGTCAAATATTGATTAAGAAATTAGTTAGAATGGAATAGTTTTATTGTTCTAAAGTTTTTAGAGATAAACGCCTAATTTCATATTTAGGCAATGACTATTCACTTTTGCTTTAAAGATGTAAGCTTGTTCATTGTTATCGGTTTTAAAATGAATTCCAATTTCTTGACAACCATTTCAGTAATTTAATGGGATAAAACAACAATTAATGCTAATAATGTTTAGAACTGAGAATATAGTGCTAAAATATTCTTAAGCATTATATGGCGATTTCTGTAAATAATAGTATATCTTTAATCCTAATTTACTAGTATACAAGATCTTACAAATTATAAACAAAACCCTTGTGCGAAAGAACATACTAGAATAGTCAAGGGAATATATTATGGAAGTGCAAGTATGTTATTACACATAATTACAAACGCAGAATCACCTGTTGTAATAGGACACTTTTGTGTTGATGGCGATATGCATAAGCTATCCCGATAATCCATTGCGGAATTTATTGGAGACAATAAAAATGCATCACATGCCATCTAGCCACACAATATCTGAGAATACTAAATCGTTACAGATATTTTAATATGAAAGTTGAACAAGTACAAGAACAATTCTTTTTTCCAGAATATATGTGCTAGGATTAAATATTTTTTCGTGCCTTTAAACACAAACATATCCAATGTATTATTTCCAGAACAGTGGGGCTCCAGTATACGGAGGAAAAGTAATGAAGGCGGCAAAGCCGCAATTAAGGCCTTTCAATTACTCAGCTATCCCAAGTATATGGCTCAACTTAACACCAGTATTAACAACTTGCTGAGTTCATTATTCTAAGGTCAAGTCATAACTTAGAACCGGACTAGTAACCAACATAATGCCGTACTCTGAAGCAGCCGTCTCATTTCCTAGCCAAATTAAATGGCCCTACTATTGTATTAGGTTTTGTAACGACTTTGCAGAGTTCGTCATTCAAAGGTAAGTGATGACTTAACCAACACCATACCGCACTCTGAAGCAGCCGTGTCATTTCCTAGCCAAAGTAAATTTTCCATCTATTGCATTATATTTTGTAACTACAGTACTTTGCAGAGTTCGTCATTCCAAAGGTAAGCGATGACTTAACCAACATCATACCGCACTCTGCACAGTTGACTCAGATCGAAAGATTTTAGTAGACATTTATGCTCACAGACCACGTTTTTGAATTTTGTTTACCAAGTCTTTGTGTTTTATTTACTGATGTTGGAATTTGCTTAGGGAACGACAATGTGCAATGACATAACACAATTTAATATTTATTTCATCGTGTCGTTTTAATGAAAAGTCGTTTTTATTTTTCAACGTTGAATGAGGGATTATTTTTTTTACTCCTTTCCTCAATACAGTCCAAGACCTACTGCAAAAGCCTTTCGTCTTAATATGTAAGCGTTTCTCAATAAATCATCAGAATAAAATAATAAAATAGAGTGTTCTTAAAGACGAGCACTCATAGTCAATCAGCAAGTTAAAAATAAAAGTCTGGATAAAACCTCCCGGAACACCTAAATTTACAATATATTTTTTTAATAGTTGCTCTTTACAACACATAACCATAAGATAAAATTAAGCACTATTAAAACATAAATAGTTAATGCATAAGGAATATATATTAATTATATTGGTAATAGATGATTAAAATGAATGCAAGTGTCTTTGCATTTTATAATAAATTTGTTATAACGATCCACACCCATTTTAAATTATTTTATGACTTCCCTGTTAAGCGGAATCATGACCTATCGTTAGAAATTCACAGCGTTGCTCTTAGACTACTGTGTGACTTTATCTATTTAAATGTAGCATACATAAGTACCTTTTGGGATTAAATTCTTATTTAAATTATATATATATATATATATATATATATATATATATATATATATACATGAAATATATAATTAACTAGGTTCATTAGAATGTATAGAGTTCATTACTTTAATTATGTATGGACAATTCATTTACATACATTAAATATCCACTAGCATATACTTAGGCATAAGTAAAATCAATATGTCTACAGTAACAAATTCACTGTAACAACAAGACAGTTTTTCTGTGAAACTGTATTTATTACATTGGATTTAATAAGATTTGAGACTGTAAAATAACTTTTGAATAACTTGAGACTGTACAAGTGTAAAAGAACTTTTCAGAAATAGGGTGAGATAATATCCCGGGCGAGTAGGGTGTGATTAAAGACGCTCTCAAGAAACTGGGTTAGTAATATCTAGTATAACAGCGGAACTTGAAGTTTCAATTGAATGAATTAATGAATACTCTAGAATATTGAACGTAATATAGTTACTTAATAAGGTGAGATAATATCCCGGGCGAGTAGGGTGTGATTAAAGACGCTCTCAAGAAACTGGGTTAGTAATATCTAGAATAACAGCGGAACTCGAAGTTTCAATTGAATGAATTAATGAATACTCTAGAATATTGAACGTAATATAGTTACTTAATAAGGTGAGATAATATCCCGGGCGAGTAGGGTGTGATTAAAGACGCTCTCAAGAAACTGGGTTAGTAATATCTAGTATAACAGTGGAACTCGAAGTGTTTGAATTGAACGAAGTAATTAACATTCAGTAAGATCGAACACATGATGCATTAATATTCTAGATTTTCACTACTTTTCATTTGATTTAAATTTCATTGTATTTATCAATATTGTTGATATTATATGGTCACAAATACAATAAGTCTTAAAAGAACTATAAAAAAGAACTACATAATTTTTCATGCAGCGTGTACTGTACGGAGCTTGTTCATAAAATTTAGTAGTTTATTGTTTCTATTTTGAACATAATTTACCGAGGTTTGCTATTCTTATCGTCCTATTAGGTGCACAAGCTTATGGGTCAGTGGGAATACCTCTTTACCTAGATTAAACTATATTTTGTAGTGTAGGTGTCTAATATCGAAAAGATGCAATAATTTCGCTTTGAGCTTTTTGGAATGGACCTGGAGTGATCTGGGTATGATTTTTCAATGGTATTAAAAAAACAACAGGAAATCAGAGATAGAATATTGGGAACTTCTGTGTTCTTGTAACTGCGTTGTAAGGCTTGGGAGTGAAAAGCAAAAGTTTGAATGAAAACGTGAAAAGATATAAACTAGAATGGTCTGGTTGAGACCTATTTAAATGCTATTCAACAGTCTAAAGGAAAGCAGATAGAGAATGTTAGGATCCTGTGGACTCTATTACCTGGGTGTAATGCTTTGGAGTGAATAGCTGAAGTTAAGATGGAATATGAAAACACATAAATGGGGCTTTTGGCGGTTGATTTCAGTACTGTACATTGCGGTTATGCGGCCTCCAATATCTTCTTTGTAAATAGTTCCTTAGTTTTGTGCAACCATTTTTATTTTCAGGAAAGTAATAAAATAACACTGCAATTTAATTGTAATTACATCTCAGAAATGTAATGTGATAAAATGTTTATAAATTCAACGTGTCAGTAAACATCATGCATAAATGCGGCGAGTGTGGTTTATTGACAAACAGATTTTAATTATTCGAGGTGAACTGACACAATTTTGTACAATCTTGTAGAATATATGTGGTTGTGATTGATAAAATTGAAACAAATAGTCCTTTTGGCTAAGACGGAAGAAGTATGTAAATTTCGTGATATCTGAAATATTGATTTATCGTCTTGGCAGTTAAATATTTATCAATATCTCAAAATATTCGTGATAAATAATTTAAAATCAAAATATATTGGAATTTATAAAAGAATCTCATAAAATACAATAAGTACTTGTTGCAATAACCTAATTTCTTATACCAAATCTACCCAATAATATGTAAAATTAATAACTAGTTATAATTGTACTATTAAATACGTACATATGAGACAAGGTATAATTTTCTTTTAACTTTTAAGCTATTAAATTATTTAATTAGGGGAACAAGACAAGATGTTCTACTGAATCATGTGAAGAGTCTGATATGCTATATACTAGCCTTTAAATGGAATCAAATGGTTTAGACGAAATATTTCAGTCTCTGACAACAACGTACGCAGGGTCTGTTAATTGGAGAAGGTGCCCTTCCGTTGATTATGCCCTCATCCCGTTTTAAAAAAAAAGTCACAGAAATAACTATGGTAATATTTTCTCAGCCAAACTTCTAAAATGGTAATGGGATTTTAGTTTTTAATTGTGTTTAATCTTAATGGTTATAGGAAATACGAGGCTAAAGCGTAAGGTAACATTTAGATTTTTAGCCATTAAAAGGAAAATGTTATTACTTGATCGGATATAAAATTTTTTGCTATGTAATTGTAACTGTTACGCATTTTATAAATATTGAGCTTCAACACAGGATATTAATGATGGCATTCAGATGTTAATCATTTTGCACAATTTTTGTCCACTGACGTTTAATGTAAAATTGCTTTGGGTTTCCTATACCTATATAATGAGAATTACGCGTAAAATTGTGTTCTTGCCGAAAGCCCTGACATCTGTAATTTCCTATAGAAATAATCACACTTCATGACCTGAAGAAAGAATCTAATTATTCTGTGAAAATTGAAAGTCTTTGTATGTTTACTCCTCATCCAAAGCTTTGGTTGAATATTGTATCATTTCGTATGTGAGATGACTTGTTTAGATAAAATACTCTAGTACTGCTACTAATACATTCCCTGATCCTGACGACTTACAACAAGGTACGAGTACGCCGCGCTGTAGTGCACGTTGTGTACCAGCCTTTATTGAAGTTTACTCTAGGGAAGTTATAGCATGACCGGTGGGATGCGCGTGAGGAGTGGAGGAGTTGAGCGCGTGGGGGCACAATCTAAAGTAGGGGAGTGAGTACGGTGCTACTAACCCTACTGAGAGTTTTCGGCTCCCGGCTCATAGTGGTGGCGGGAGCCGAATATTGTAGTGTTTGCCAATATTTCTAGACCCTTATGTTCTTACCACGGTGGTCTTTTATGATGAGCAATTTAATATAGGAGACCTTGAGAATATTTGAACATTTCTAGACTCTTTTGAAGTTACGGCGACGGACTTTTATGATGGGGAATTCAATACAGGAAATCTTGGAAATATTGGGACCGGATGTACGTGATCTTAACAATGACTATGTTCTGCCGAAATTGTGTTCATAGCTCACCCTTCTTAATGAGTTCGCAGTAGAGGTACCTGGTGGTAAGAAAGGGTTCTCATAAATTGGGAAAGGGTAAGAATTTATATTATTCTTGATCTCCAACGACGACAACAGTTCAGAATTGTAATTGTTACGCTTTGTTAGCCATTAAAATTCAATTTATCATATACTAACCGTGTAAGCTTCAGGATTTACGATAGTAGATACAATTATACACTACAAAATTTTCAACTGACATAGCCTAGCTGCTAAATTAAAAATTAATATAAAACTGGTTAAACTAATTTGTCAATATACACAGTAGAATAAAAAAAAATCAGTTTTATCTACTAACTTGTATCAAGTTAATTTAATGATGTATACTTAAAATAACAATAACGCCAACGATCCACACGCAATAGTTAACATAACAAAACCCCGTTGTCGATGAAAATTATTTATTGTTCTTCGAACTACACCCAAATCAAGATTGTCCAGATTACTTTTAGTATGTTTGCGTTTTCTTACTTTGTTGGGCGTACTAAAAGAATTGCCAATTGGACTTATTTTTTTCTTCCTTCAAAATTCGTCCCAGCGTACTTTTAGAAATTCCAGTTGCCTCTACGACACGCTGTTGAACTTTCTTCAAATTTAGAAGTGTGTTGGTTTCTGCTTCCCGTTTCATAAAATGGGAAGCACTTCTATTGCTTGGCCGTGTATAACCTTTCTACCTCCAATTTTACTTTTTACATTATGATCCATCTCAAACTCTTTACTTAAAACGTTATGAGCACAACGCAATTAATTCACAAATTGTATTACAACTCGTGAATTGGCACAAGCGAATGTTTTTTGGGCGGCACGTATAGAAGAATGGAGACCGAAGTTCACAAGGCTAAATACGGCAAGAGACTGAGCCGCTCCACCCCCCACCACTTTAGTTCCGTCTTTGCCTACGGCGCATCTCGAAGTCACCGGTCATGCTATAAATTCTCTACTATAATTTTTAAATATCCAGCGGACAGACAGACGGCCAATCATACAGAAAAAGATGTGTTCAGCTCCCCGGCAGACACAATGGTAATTGAGACAGCCTACTGAATATATGTTACAATAACACTCGGTCATATCCCATTATCCTTCGATTCATTACTGTGTATGTAAAAACAAAATTTCAAGAAACTGGAAAGTCAAACATTAAAAACGACTAAATTGGGCATTAAATTTGCTGGTTCCTTAAAATTATTTTCAAACATACATTTTTGGGTTATATAAATATGTGATATTGTTCCGAGTTAGCGAAAAGAGACAGGAGGTCTCGGAAGCGCGCCCGTCCCAAACTCGGAGCAAAGCATAAAAAAACAATCACATGCCACTTCTGGGAAGAGAGACAAAGAGAGACAAGATTTCGAGTACATAATATAATTAGTAGGTGGCAAACTGAATGTAAAATTACATTCTATTATTAAATATTAATTGTAAGGTAGGCCTAATAATAATTATATAATTTACAAATAATAACAGAACATTATTTCCCAAATAACAATAATTAAATTATAATCCGTTCACGCTACTATAAGGCAATTAATTAATTAACCAAAAAAATGAAAATCATTAATGTTGCCACCCAATTTTGCACGCAACACAAAACACGAGGTAACGAAATTTGCAAAGTCTGTACCGTCTCGCTTACACTAAATAAAACAAGGTGAATACTAAATAAATAATTTCCGTTCGCCGAACGGATCGATTAGAAGGCACGGCGCAAAAATATAAAAACTTAACTGGCATAGTTAAAAAAAATTAACAAATTTAGAACGTACGATAGACAGGAAAGAACACTTTGCAACACGAACAACGTACACGAGAAACAAAAGTTACAAAATAATATATAAACTACTATTAACTAAGCTACGAAAAATATGTGTCTGGGTGGGAGAGAAAAAACCCGCCAACAAAATAAAGTAAAGAGGGAGAAAAAGACATATACCTGCCGAAAGTAGTGGAGTTAGCCAGCCATGGGGAAACGGGAAGAGCAGAGAACAGCCAGAACACAGTAAGCTTCTCCGAACGTGTCTGACCGCTCCGAACAGTAGCCGGAGCCGGAGCCGGTGCCGGTGAACAGCTGGTCGGTAAACTAGTCAAGGTCAACCAGCTGACCTCGACCAATCAGTCCAACAAGGCAGAAAATCAATACTTGATGGAGTGACTCCCCCACCGACTGACAAAAGTGGCCGAGGTGGGAAAAAAATAAAAGACACAAAAACGTTCAAACTGAGCCCCGGCTCAACCTCCCCCACTAAAAAGGGTGCAACCCCAAACAAAACCTCTCCCCCACTGAAAGAAGAACCAACAAGCTCTGGCACAGGATACGGGAAGTCGAGAACCCTACAGGAAACGAAGTCCTGAGCAGGAGGCAGACAAAAACACGATCCTCCTGAAATTTTGAGAGGCGCCTCTTTTGGAGAAAGAAGAAAAGAGAATGAGAGTAAAACGACACTACAGAGAAAACCAGGGGTGATCAGTCCCCGGACACCCCCGCAGCCGCACCAGTATCCAGAGCATGACCAGAGGTATCACCACGGAAGGCCTTCAGATGAGAAACGTGGGCCTTCCGCCACAACCTCCCCGATACGGGATCAACCAACTCAGCAGTAACTGGGGAGAGAAAACGAAGAATCCGGTGAGGACCTGTCCACCGATAGCAAAGTTTGGCTGCCCGTTTATCCACGGCCGAACTGACCGGATGGGCCTTACAAAAGACAAGATCCCCCACCTGGAAGGGGTTAGTAATACGTCCCTTATTGAATTTTCTCCTCACCCTTTCCCTAGACTGTAGGAGCTTAACCCTGACTGCCTCCCAAGTGTCACTCACATTGGGAGTACCAGGCACTGGTAGAAGACTATCCAGACTCCAGAGATTAGACAAGGGATCAGAGGGAGGACGACTAAACATCACCTGGAAAGGCGTGGAATCATGACTTTCGTGAAGAGCAGAATTGAAGGCTAACTGAAGCCAGCTCAGGTTTTCATCCCAGGTAGTTTGTTTCTCAGCGTGATAAGCGATGAGGGTGGCTCTGAGATTGCGGTTGAACCGCTCAGCATGAGAAGGCTGGGGGTAGTAAGGAGATGTCGTAACATGTTTGATTCCATGCCCAAAACAGAAGCGATGAAACTCCCTCGACACGAATTGTGTGCCGTTATCTGAGACGAAGGTGGCGGGCACTCCAAAATTCTGTAGAAGGCGGGACTTGAGTGCCTTGACGGTGAGCGACGCCGTGGCACTCCTAAGAGGAATCAACCAGCAAAACTTAGAGAAAGCATCCACAGTGACAAGCAGGGAGGTGTTCCCTGACTTGCTACGGGGAAAGGGTCCCACATAGTCAATGAACACTTTTTCAAGAGGCCGCTCCGCCACCTCGGAGGAAAGAAGTCCTAATTTGGTATTTTGTGCTGGTTTACTGACCGAGCAAAGATGACAAGCTCGTACTCTACCAGCAATGTCTCTGTCCATACTCTTCCAGATGAACTTATCTCTGATTTTAGCGATGGTCTTGTGAATCCCTAAATGACCACCCACGGGAGAAACATGAAAATAGGAAAAGACCATCGGTATGAGGGCACTCGGCAGAATAATCTTGGGACCACCTCCGCGTCGGGCACGACAGCAGAGGACACCCTTGGACAAGAAGTAAGGAGGGTGGGCTTCTCCCTCCTGGAGCTCACCAATGATGTTTGACAACTCGGGGTCTTGAAGTTGGTGAGAGCCAAAACTCTCAAAGGCAGCAGGGAAATCCAACATCACAGTCCCACACAACGGTGCTTGAGAATCAACAGGATCGCTGGGTAGATGATACATTCTAGAAAGAGCATCGGCGAACGACAATGTGCAATGACATAACACAATTAAATATTTATTTCATCGTGTCGTTTTAATGAAAAGTCGTTTTTATTTTTCAACGTTGAATGAGGGATTATTTTTTTACTCCTTTCCTCAATACAGTCCAAGACCTACTGCAAAAGCCTTTCGTCTTAATATGTAAGCGTTTCTCAATAAATCATCAGAATAAAATAATAAAATAGAGTGTTCTTAAAGACGAGCACTCATAGTCGATCAGCAAGTTAAAAATAAAAGTCTGGATAAAACCTCCCGGAACACCTAAATTTACAATATATTTTTTTAATAGTTGCTCTTTACAACACATAACCATAAGATAAAATTAAGCACTATTAAAACATAAATAGTTAATGCATAAGGAATATATATTAATTATATTGGTAATAGATGATTAAAATGAATGCAAGTGTCTTTGCATTTTATAATAAATTTGTTATAACGATCCACACCCATTTTAAATTATTTTATGACTTCCCTGTTAAGCGGAATCATGACCTATCGTTAGAAATTCACAGCGTTGCTCTTAGACTACTGTGTGACTTTATCTATTTAAATGTAATATACATAAGTACCTTTTGGGATTAAATTCTTATTTAAATTATATATATATATATATATATATATATATATATATATACATGAAATATATAATTAACTAGGTTCATTAGAATGTATAGAGTTCATTACTTTAATTATGTATGGACAATTCATTTACATACATTAAATATCCACTAGCATATACTTAGGCATAAGTAAAATCAATATGTCTACAGTAACAAATTCACTGTAACAACAAGACAGTTTTTCTGTGAAACTGTATTTATTACATTGGATTTAATAAGATTTGAGACTGTAAAATAACTTTTGAATAACTTGAGACTGTACAAGTGTAAAAGAACTTTTCAGAAATAGGGTGAGATAATATCCCGGGCGAGTAGGGTGTGATTAAAGACGCTCTCAAGAAACTGGGTTAGTAATATCTAGTATAACAGCGGAACTCGAAGTTTCAATTGAATGAATTAATGAATACTCTAGAATATTGAACGTAATATAGTTACTTAATAAGGTGAGATAATATCCCGGGCGAGTAGGGTGTGATTAAAGACGCTCTCAAGAAACTGGGCTAGTAATATCTAGAATAACAGCGGAACTCGAAGTTTCAATTGAATGAATTAATGAATACTCTAGAATATTGAACGTAATATAGTTACTTAATAAGGTGAGATAATATCCCGGGCGAGTAGGGTGTGATTAAAGACGCTCTCAAGAAACTGGGTTAGTAATATCTAGTATAACAGTGGAACTCGAAGTGTTTGAATTGAACGAAGTAATTAACATTCAGTAAGATCGAACACATGATGCATTAATATTCTAGATTTTCACTACTTTTCATTTGATTTAAATTTCATTGTATTTATCAATATTGTTGATATTATATGGTCACAAATACAATAAGTCTTAAAAGAACTATAAAAAAGAACTACATAATTTTTCATGCAGCGTGTACTGTACGGAGCTTGTTCATAAAATTTAGTAGTTTATTGTTTCTATTTTGAACATAATTTACCGAGGTTTGCTATTCTTATCGTCCTATTAGGTGCACAAGCTTATGGGTCAGTGGGAATACCTCTTTACCTAGATTAAACTATATTTTGTAGTGTAGGTGTCTAATATCGAAAAGATGCAATAATTTCGCTTTGAGCTTTTTGGAATGGACCTGGAGTGATCTGGGTATGATTTTTCAATGGTATTAAAAAAACAACAGGAAATCAGAGATAGAACATTGGGAACTTCTGTGTTCTTGTAACTGCGTTGTAAGGCTTGGGAGTGAAAAGCAAAAGTTTGAATGAAAACGTGAAAAGATATAAACTAGAATGGTCTGGTTGAGACCTATTTAAATGCTATTCAACAGTCTAAAGGAAAGCAGATAGAGAATGTTAGGATCCTGTGGACTCTATTACCTGGGTGTAATGCTTTGGAGTGAATAGCTGAAGTTAAGATGGAATATGAAAACACATAAATGGGGCTTTTGGCGGTTGATTTCAGTACTGTACATTGCGGTTATGCGGCCTCCAATATCTTCTTTGTAAATAGTTCCTTAGTTTTGTGCAACCATTTTTATTTTCAGGAAAGTAATAAAATAACACTGCAATTTAATTGTAATTACATCTCAGAAATGTAATGTGATAAAATGTTTATAAATTCAACGTGTCAGTAAACATCATGCATAAATGCGGCGAGTGTGGTTTATTGACAAACAGATTTTAATTATTCGAGGTGAACTGACACAATTTTGTACAATCTTGTAGAATATATGTGGTTGTGATTGATAAAATTGAAACAAATAGTCCTTTTGGCTAAGACGGAAGAAGTATGTAAATTTCGTGATATCTGAAATATTGATTTATCGTCTTGGCAGTTAAATATTTATCAATATCTCAAAATATTCGTGATAAATAATTTAAAATCAAAATATATTGGAATTTATAAAAGAATCTCATAAAATACCATAAGTACTTGTTGCAATAACCTAATTTCTTATACCAAATCTACCCAATAATATGTAAAATTAATAACTAGTTATAATTGTACTATTAAATACGTACATATGAGACAAGGTATAATTTTCTTTTAACTTTTAAGCTATTAAATTATTTAATTAGGGGAACAAGACAAGATGTTCTACTGAATCATGTGAAGAGTCTGATATGCTATATACTAGCCTTTAAATGGAATCAAATGGTTTAGACGAAATATGTCAGTCTCTGACAACAACGTACGCAGGGTCTGTTAATTGGAGAAGGTGCCCTTCCGTTGATTATGCCCTCATCCCGTTTTAAAAAAAAAGTCACAGAAATAACTATGGTAATATTTTCTCAGCCAAACTTCTAAAATGGTAATGGGATTTTAGTTTTTAATTGTGTTTAATCTTAATGGTTATAGGAAATACGAGGCTAAAGCGTAAGGTAACATTTAGATTTTTAGCCATTAAAAGGAAAATGTTATTACTTGATCGGATATAAAATTTTTTGCTATGTAATTGTAACTGTTACGCATTTTATAAATATTGAGCTTCAACACAGGATATTAATGATGGCATTCAGATGTTAATCATTTTGCACAATTTTTGTCCACTGACGTTTAATGTAAAATTGCTTTGGGTTTCCTATACCTATATAATGAGAATTACGCGTAAAATTGTGTTCTTGCCGAAAGCCCTGACATCTGTAATTTCCTATAGAAATAATCACACTTCATGACCTGAAAAAAGAATCTAATTATTCTGTGAAAATTGAAAGTCTTTGTATGTTTACTCCTCATCCAAAGCTTTGGTTGAATATTGTATCATTTCGTATGTGAGATGACTTGTTTAGATAAAATACTCTAGTACTGCTACTAATACATTCCCTGATCCTGACGACTTACAACAAGGTACGAGTACGCCGCGCTGTAGTGCACGTTGTGTACCAGCCTTTATTGAAGTTTACTCTAGGGAAGTTATAGCATGACCGGTGGGATGCGCGTGAGGAGTGGAGGAGTTGAGCGCGTGGGGGCACAATCTAAAGTAGGGGAGTGAGTACGGTGCTACTAACCCTACTGAGAGTTTTCGGCTCCCGGCTCATAGTGGTGGCGGGAGCCGAATATTGTAGTGTTTGCCAATATTTCTAGACCCTTATGTTCTTACCACGGTGGTCTTTTATGATGAGCAATTTAATATAGGAGACCTTGAGAATATTTGAACATTTCTAGACTCTTTTGAAGTTACGGCGACGGACTTTTATGATGGGGAATTCAATACAGGAAATCTTGGAAATATTGGGACCGGATGTACGTGATCTTAACAATGACTATGTTCTGCCGAAATTGTGTTCATAGCTCACCCTTCTTAATGAGTTCGCAGTAGAGGTACCTGGTGGTAAGAAAGGGTTCTCATAAATTGGGAAAGGGTAAGAATTTATATTATTCTTGATCTCCAACGACGACAACAGTTCAGAATTGTAATTGTTACGCTTTGTTAGCCATTAAAATTCAATTTATCATATACTAACCGTGTAAGCTTCAGGATTTACGATAGTAGATACGATTATACACTACAAAATTTTCAACTGACATAGCCTAGCTGCTAAATTAAAAATTAATATAAAACTGGTTAAACTAATTTGTCAATATACACAGTAGAATAAAAAAAAATCAGTTTTATCTACTAACTTGTATCAAGTTAATTTAATGATGTATACTTAAAATAACAATAACGCCAACGATCCACACGCAATAGTTAACATAACAAAACCCCGTTGTCGATGAAAATTATTTATTGTTCTTCGAACTACACCCAAATCAAGATTGTCCAGATTACTTTTAGTATGTTTGCGTTTTCTTACTTTGTTGGGCGTACTAAAAGAATTGCCAATTGGACTTATTTTTTTCTTCCTTCAAAATTCGTCCCAGCGTACTTTTAGAAATTCCAGTTGCCTCTACGACACGCTGTTGAACTTTCTTCAAATTTAGAAGTGTGTTGGTTTCTGCTTCCCGTTTCATAAAATGGGAAGCACTTCTATTGCTTGGCCGTGTATAACCTTTCTACCTCCAATTTTACTTTTTACATTATGATCCATCTCAAACTCTTTACTTAAAACGTTATGAGCACAACGCAATTAATTCACAAATTGTATTACAACTCGTGAATTGGCACAAGCGAATGTTTTTTGGGCGGCACGTATAGAAGAATGGAGACCGAAGTTCACAAGGCTAAATACGGCAAGAGACTGAGCCGCTCCACCCCCCACCACTTTAGTTCCGTCTTTGCCTACGGCGCATCTCGAAGTCACCGGTCATGCTATAAATTCTCTACTATAATTTTTAAATATCCAGCGGACAGACAGACGGCCAATCATACAGAAAAAGATGTGTTCAGCTCCCCGGCAGACACAATGGTAATTGAGACAGCCTACTGAATATATGTTACAATAACACTCGGTCATATCCCATTATCCTTCGATTCATTACTGTGTATGTAAAAACAAAATTTCAAGAAACTGGAAAGTCAAACATTAAAAACGACTAAATTGGGCATTAAATTTTCTGGTTCCTTAAAATTATTTTCAAACATACATTTTTGGGTTATATAAATATGTGATATTGTTCCGAGTTAGCGAAAAAGAGACAGGAGGTCTCGGAAGCGCGCCCGTCCCAAACTCGGAGCAAAGCATAAAAAAACAATCACATGCCACTTCTGGGAAGAGAGACAAAGAGAGACAAGATTTCGAGTACATAATATAATTAGTAGGTGGCAAACTGAATGTAAAATTACATTCTATTATTAAATATTAATTGTAAGGTAGGCCTAATAATAATTATATAATTTACAAATAATAACAGAACATTATTTCCCAAATAACAATAATTAAATTATAATCCGTTCACGCTACTATAAGGCAATTAATTAATTAACCAAAAAAATGAAAATCATTAATGTTGCCACCCAATTTTGCACGCAACACAAAACACGAGGTAACGAAATTTGCAAAGTCTGTACCGTCTCGCTTACACTAAATAAAACAAGGTGAATACTAAATAAATAATTTCCGTTCGCCGAACGGATCGATTAGAAGGCACGGCGCAAAAATATAAAAACTTAACTGGCATAGTTAAAAAAAATTAACAAATTTAGAACGTACGATAGACAGGAAAGAACACTTTGCGACACGAACAACGTACACGAGAAACAAAAGTTACAAAATAATATATAAACTACTATTAACTAAGCTACGAAAAATATGTGTCTGGGTGGGAGAGAAAACCCGCCAACAAAATAAAGTAAAGAGGGAGAAAAAGACATATACCTGCCGAAAGTAGTGGAGTTAGCCAGCCATGGGGAAACGGGAAGAGCAGAGAACAGCCAGAACACAGTAAGCTTCTCCGAACGTGTCTGACCGCTCCGAACAGTAGCCGGAGCCGGAGCCGGTGCCGGTGAACAGCTGGTCGGTAAACTAGTCAAGGTCAACCAGCTGACCTCGACCAATCAGTCCAACAAGGCAGAAAATCAATACTTGATGGAGTGACTCCCCCACCGACTGACAAAAGTGGCCGAGGTGGGAAAAAAATAAAAGACACAAAAACGTTCAAACTGAGCCCCGGCTCAACCTCCCCCACTAAAAAGGGTGCAACCCCAAACAAAACCTCTCCCCCACTGAAAGAAGAACCAACAAGCTCTGGCACAGGATACGGGAAGTCGAGAACCCTACAGGAAACGAAGTCCTGAGCAGGAGGCAGACAAAAACACGATCCTCCTGAAATTTTGAGAGGCGCCTCTTTTGGAGAAAGAAGAAAAGAGAAAGAGAGTAAAACGACACTACAGAGAAAAACCAGGGGTGATCAGTCCCCGGACACCCCCGCAGCCGCACCAGTATCCAGAGCATGACCAGAGGTATCACCACGGAAGGCCTTCAGATGAGAAACGTGGGCCTTCCGCCACAACCTCCCCGATACGGGATCAACCAACTCAGCAGTAACTGGGGAGAGAAAACGAAGAATCCGGTGAGGACCTGTCCACCGATAGCAAAGTTTGGCTGCCCGTTTATCCACGGCCGAACTGACCGGATGGGCCTTACAAAAGACAAGATCCCCCACCTGGAAGGGGTTAGCAATACGTCCCTTATTGAATTTTCTCCTCACCCTTTCCCTAGACTGTAGGAGCTTAACCCTGACTGCCTCCCAAGTGTCACTCACATTGGGAGTACCAGGCACTGGTAGAAGACTATCCAGACTCCAGAGATTAGACAAGGGATCAGAGGGAGGACGACTAAACATCACCTGGAAAGGCGTGGAATCATGACTTTCGTGAAGAGCAGAATTGAAGGCTAACTGAAGCCAGCTCAGGTTTTCATCCCAGGTAGTTTGTTTCTCAGCGTGATAAGCGATGAGGGTGGCTCTGAGATTGCGGTTGAACCGCTCAGCATGAGAAGGCTGGGGGTAGTAAGGAGATGTCGTAACATGTTTGATTCCATGCCCAAAACAGAAGCGATGAAAACTCCCTCGACACGAATTGTGTGCCGTTATCTGAGACGAAGGTGGCGGGCACTCCAAAATTCTGTAGAAGGCGGGACTTGAGTGCCTTGACGGTGAGCGACGCCGTGGCACTCCTAAGAGGAATCAACCAGCAAAACTTAGAGAAAGCATCCACAGTGACAAGCAGGGAGGTGTTCCCTGACTTGCTACGGGGAAAGGGTCCCACATAGTCAATGAACACTTTTTCAAGAGGCCGCTCCGCCACCTCGGAGGAAAGAAGTCCTAATTTGGTATTTTGTGCTGGTTTACTGACCGAGCAAAGATGACAAGCTCGTACTCTACCAGCAATGTCTCTGTCCATACTCTTCCAGATGAACTTATCTCTGATTTTAGCGATGGTCTTGTGAATCCCTAAATGACCACCCACGGGAGAAACATGAAAATAGGAAAAGACCATCGGTATGAGGGCACTCGGCAGAATAATCTTGGGACCACCTCCGCGTCGGGCACGACAGCAGAGGACACCCTTGGACAAGAAGTAAGGAGAGTGGGCTTCTCCCTCCTGGAGCTCACCAATGATGTTTGACAACTCGGGGTCTTGAAGTTGGTGAGAGCCAAAACTCTCAAAGGCAGCAGGGAAATCCAACATCACAGTCCCACACAACGGTGCTTGAGAATCAACAGGATCGCTGGGTAGATGATACATTCTAGAAAGAGCATCGGCGACGACGTTTTGTGTGCCGCGAATGTGCTGCACCCTGAATTTAAAGGCCGCATTTTTGACAACCCAGCGACCAATCTTCCCGAGTTGTCGAGGATGGGCCAATAGCCAGGAAAGAGCCTGATTGTCAGTTTCCAGCAGAAATTCGGATTGCTCTAGGAACCTCCGAAACTTATCCATGCCGAAAACGACCGCCAGACACTCCAGCTCATAAATAGAAGATTTCTTTTCCTGAAGGATCAAAGTCCTAGATGCAAAAGCTATTGGTTGCCGAGCGTCGTCGAACTCTTGAGAAAGCACAGCTCCTACAGCACAGGATGAGGATTCAGTCTGCAAGATGAAGGGCCTACTAAAGTCCGGTATTCGCAGCACAGGAGGTTGGATAATGGCCTCCCTAAGCAGTTGAAAAGCACGTTCTTGATCTTCACCCCAAACGAACTTTGCGTCTTTCCTTCTTAAAGCGTTCAGAGGTGCGGCCACCTCGGCAAAGTCAGGAATAAACCTACGGTAGAAATTAACCATGCCGATGAATCTGGCAACACCCTTGGCATCCTTCGGAGGAGGAAAATCCCGAATGCCTTGGGTCTTGGCAGGGTCTATAGATACACCCCTAGACGACACGAGGTGACCAAGAAACGATATTTCAGACTTGTAAGACACCTTCTCCGGATTGACGGTAAGGCCAGCCCTACCCAACCTAACCAAGACCTCCTCAAGATGTTTAACGTGTTCCGTGAAAGACTCACTGTAGACCAGAAGATCATCAAGATAATTAAAGACATACCTGAACTTCACATCGTGGAAAATGGAGTCAAGCAACCTAGTTAACGTTTGGGCCCCCACAGCTAGCCCCATCGGCACAGATCGGTACTGATACAAATTCCACGGAACACAGAAGGCCGTGAGAGGACGTGATTCCTTCTTCAACGGAATCTGATGATAGGCTTGGTTTCAAATCAAATATAGTGAAAAATTTGGCCTTACCGAACCAATCAAAAGCAGAATGGAGATCGGGGAGAGGCACTGAGTCTATTTCAATCTTGGCATTACGTTTTCTTAGGTCGACCACCAAACGATTTTTTCCATTAGGCTTTGGAACCAAGAACGCTGGACTGGCATACGATGAGTTTGAGGGCTCAATAACTCCTTGATCCAAGAGATCCTTGATGATACCACGCATAACCTCCATCTTTGGAGGAGCCAACTTGTATGGGTGGGAGCGTACTGGCTGAGTGTTAGTCAGACGAATTTCATATTCAATAAGATGGGTAGAACCGAGCTTGGGTGTGAGGACCTCCGGAAATCTTGAGCAAAGCTCACGGAGAACCCCAGCTTGATCCTCATCCAAGTGACCGAACGGGTCCCCAGGGGCAGAACCTTCCTAACACTCCACCTCACCAACCTGCGGTGTCGATTTGAATTTATCAGAAAAGGGGACTGACACTCGCCGATTGAATTTGAAATGAGACTGGCCCGCCTGAAGATCCAGCACCAAACCAGTCTTTTGAATAAAATCCGCCCCCAAAATACAATCCATGCTCAGGTCCTGGGCCACAAGGAAGCTCCACACCCATGAAAAACATTCAACCTTAAACTTGATTGAAGCCTTCCTCGAAATTGGAAGAGGGGAATTAGAAGCAGTCCAGCAAGGTAAAGAAGACTCCTCGGTGTGCTTCACCAAAACCTAACCTTGAAATGGCTTCAAAAAGACGGGAAGAGATGAGGCTACAGGCTGACCCGGAATCAAATAGGGCCTTACGCACTGAGTCTCCCACTACGATATTGATATAAGGGCACACCGAAGATGCTGTCCTAAGCCGTAGGTTTCCCTTTTCTGCTAGGCTCATAGTGTCCAAACTATTAATCAAATTTTTTCGCACAGGTACTTTTTTTGAAATTTTTTCTTAGACCTCGGGGGAACTTTAGATAAAACCCCCTTTTGATCTAGTTTTTTGGACCAGTGCGATATCTCCTAGGACACTCCCGACGAGTATGACTTCGTTCACCACAGGCATAGCAGATGGGTAGACGAAGCCCACCTGAGTGATGTGGCCCATCCACGGGATTCTGTACGGCCGTGACAGCCCTGGAGGGCTGGATGGAACGATGATTGTTCCTCTCCGCCCTCTGCCGGTCAGCAAACTGCACGCTGCGCGAAGCAATGCACAGACGGTCCAGTTCAGAAAAGGTGGAAGGGCGACCAGCAAAAACTAGACGGGACCTCAAGAATGGTGGTGACCACAGTACCTTCGGGGATATCGAGCCTTAACACCCTATCAGTGTCCCTCACCTCGGCCACAAACTTTGCCAAACTCTCTCCGTTGCCCTGAGGCCTAAAGAATTTCTCCACACGGAGACGTTCCCTCAACGGACCAGGAACTAAGAAATCCAATGCCTCCCTATGAAAATCATCCAGGGTACCACCCCTCTGGAGAACTCGAACCAGACAGTCACCCAAAGGTGGCCTACAAAACGGAGAGATGACATGCAGGAAGCTCGCCCCCTGAAGACCAAGCAAGTCATGCAGTCGCAGGATCTCAGAAAGAAACCGCAGCAAGGCTTCAGTATCTAGACCATCCACCGTTGGTAGTCGCTGCAGCAACGGGGTAAGTGGGTTTGGAAGCTTGTGATACTGAACAAAGGATCCCGTCATCACAGTCCCCAGTCCTCCAGATCCAGCAGGCAGTTGGGTCACAGGCCCCCGGGCCCCGTCCACACCAGACACCCCCGACGCCACGCCCACATCAAAATCTGCAACAACTGACCCAGGGATCCGGCATTCACCCTTAACAGCCGCAGCAGAGTTAATCGCAGACAAAGTTTGTTCAGGAGCCTTGGCCCCCTCGTCCCTCTCGAGTACAGTCAGCAGGCCTTCAACCAAGGTGATGCGTTCCTCCAACCACTCCTTATCACCGGAACTAGTAAGCTTGGCTCTAAGTAGCGACAGCCTCATATGTAGATGGGTAAGCCGGGACAAATACCTAGCCCTCTCTCGGCCAGTAGGCGGCGACTCCAACCAGTCCTCCTGACTATTCTCAAACGTCTCCAACTTAGCCTCCAAAATAGGCCTCTGCTTCTGGAATGTCAAATCTCTAGGCCAGGTAGTGTCCAGGTCCATATTATCACGCAGTTGCTTCCGCATGGACTCGCAGTCGGAACCCGGAGTAAGCCCACGAGCCAACAACTCAAAATGGAGATCCTCCTTCAACAAGTATTCAGGCACCAGAGAGACAGGCATGATAACAATGAGTAACAAAAAACTAACAAACAACACACTGACTCGAAGTCAACGACTAACTAAGCAAAATAACTAAGGCGACAAGTGAATAACGCAGTGAAAAAACACTCTCAGCAGAGTCCCCAGAATTCCTGCCGTCCACGAAACACGGCAGCGAAACCAAAATACCGCAACAAAACACTACGCCGTACCAGAACAAAACCAGAAAAAAAAACAACGATGACAAAGTATAACAAAAACACGCAAGTAACAATAATCAGAAAATAAATAAACAAGTTCACACACTTCCTGTCGATCGGCGAAAAAATAGCACAGCGAGACGGCACAGGCGCAGGAAGTCACAAACTAACAACTGCAACTTATCCCTCTCACCACCAGTGGCAAAACAAAAACCCCGGGCCCGCAGAGGGTAAAAACACGTAACCACGCTCTGCTACCATTTTGTTCCGAGTTAGCGAAAATAGACAGGAGGTCTCGGAAGCGCGCCCCTCCCAAACTCGGAGCAAAGCATAAAAAAACAATCACATGCCACTAGTGGGAAGAGAGACAAAGAGAGACAAGATTTCGAGTACATAATATAATTAGTAGATGGCAAACATTTTCATGCAAAATACAATTATGCAGCACTACGGTGCACCGCGTAACTTACAAACTAAATAACAATAGATAAAATTCCAATATAGACAATAACATAATAAATAGAAATAATAACATGATAAATAAACAATATAATATAATATAGAGATTTGATATATAAATAACAATTTCAGGTACGGCAGTAGTAAATATAAAAATTTTAACAGGTAATTTTTTTTATGAACTGAGGGGAGGGAAAAGGTTGTAGAATTTCTAGGCCCACTAATTTTTAAAAAGTAATTTGGTTTCAAGTTTGTAGCCGAAAATTAAAAAAAATATTTAAAGCCAATTTTCGAAGGAGGCGGGGGCTTAGTTGCCTCCACGAATCCGAATTAAAGATGAAATCCTCCCCTTCAGTTCATGTAACTAAACTAAATAAATACTGGCTAATATACTGGCCCTCCTCCAGATCTAACATCTGGCAGCGCTCCATACAAGCCAATCCTCGCAAGTGGTATAAGAAGAAGAAAAAAAAAATTAAAATCTTTTTTGGATCTTTTAAAATCTCCATCTTATCAGGCATGCAATTATGTGTTTGTTGCTGTCAGTGATATCCTGGGTGAGGCTAATGGGGGGAATGGTTCTCACTGGTCTCTTGTTTTTATTGACAAATCTAGACACCAGGCTTATCATCTAGATTCTCTAGTAACATTTAATGACCTTCCTGCTCTTACAACTGTTACCAACTTGAAAATCCCACCTGAAAATTTGATTTCTGTTAGTTGCACTCAGCAAAACAATAGTTATGAATGTGGGATAAATTTAATCCTAAATGCAAAGTTCATTTTCAACTATTTTTGTTGTTCTCATGTACAAAAACCATTTCTCGAATGGTTCCATGATGGGTCGAGTTTGCCTGATGACTCTGTAAATAAAACTGATGTAGTTGATCTTCCTGTAAATAGAAAATCTATCTGTCAAAGAGCTGATAGCTTTAGTGATAATGCCGAACAAATTGTAAGTCCTTGTAATACTCAAGAAATCAGCAGAAAAATTGCTGGAAGTTAGTTTAAAACAAAAAAAACTAAAAACTAAAGGGAACGAAATAAAAACTCATGCCGGTTGCAAAGCAGTCAGCTCGCTTTGAATGTAGTAATAAGTTTAGTAGTTTAGGTTCACAAGAACCACTTGATGTACAAGTTTCTTACATAAGAAATGTATCTGGAACATGGAAACAAAAATCTCAAAGTTCAATGTCAAAGCATAACAAAATTTCAAGAAAAGACCATGTTAAATTAATGCGCCACACTAAAACTCAGTCTGTGACTGAGAAAGAACAGGTAATGACTCCTATTACAATGACTAAAAATCAGTCTACTCTTCAAAGTGAGTTGTTGGTCGAAGATGTGAGTAACGGAAGTAACAACTCTAGATTTAATGAAAATGTGTTATTAATAGGTGACTCAATTATTCGATATGCAAGTGAAATAAGCTTTAAGAAGGGAGCAATAGTGGAACTTTGTCCGGGTGGCAAAATTAAGGATATAAAAGAGAAATTGTTGAAGTACACTGGTGAAAAAATTTCTGTCATATATTTTCATGTGGGAACAAACAATCTTAAAAGATGGTATAATGGAGAGGCTGGCTATAACGGTGGCCATGGAAAGCGTGAGGCCCTCCATGACATGGCCGACCTTTTGTTCACCACCAAAACCCATTTTCCTAATACTATGGTTTTTGTTAATAGCATATTAGTAAGGTCTGATATAACATATAGAGCTTTGTTTGATTTTAATGATCAGCTGGATGTCATGTGCAACAATTTTGGTGTAATGTTTGTTGAGGCAAGTTGTTGGGTGAAGAAGCAACATCTTGCCAGAGATGGTAGGCATCTGAATAGAAAAGGTAGCCATCAGCTAGGAACTCTGTTTTCAGAAGTGTTTTCTGTTGCCTTCGGTCTTAAAAAAAGGGATATGACACTGTTAGTGTAATTCCTGGCTTGGAGGAAAATGCCTCAAAAGAGCCAATTCTGCCCGAGGAGGTTCCTTGCAGTCCATCTGATATCACCCAAGGAGAACATTTTTTAGAGGATCTGTCTCAAATGGCCCTACCACTGTAGCTGAGCACACTTCACCTTGCAAACTAAAGATAGTTCACCATAATGTTCAGGGTCTTTCAAGTAAGTTTGACCATTTTCAAATGTTCATTGAATCTGAAGATCCAGACATAATTTGCCTTTCGGAACACCATTTAAGATACTTTGAATGTGAAGTTGCATCTTTCTACGGATATAATGGCATCACAGCCTACTGTTGAAAAACTCTTCATAAGGGAGGTGTATGTATTTATAGTAAGTCTTCAATCAAATCTGAGGTAATAGATGTCTCACGTTTTTGTCTGGAAGGCAGGTGCGAGCTTGCTGCTGCCAGGTTTCACCTTAGTAACACCTCATTTTTGATAATCACTGCTTATAAGCCACAGCCTTTTTCGTCCTCAATACAGGAGCACGAGACATTTTACAGGTGTTTATCAGAATGTCTGGAAAAAATTATAAGTCCAGATATCAGAACCATTGTTGTGGGCGACTTCAATGTCGACTTGTCTGTGTCTGATGGTAAAGTTGATGACTTGATTTACACCATGGCTTCTCATGACCTTAAAAATAAGGTAAAATCTTATACCAGGGAATTTAAAAACTCCAAGTCCCTGATTGACCATGTTTACACCGATCTCTCTGATGACGTTTGTAGTTGTTCCGTTTTAATTACTGCATTGTCCTCCTTTTATTTTGAACAGGCTTTTCCTGAAAAGAAAAGAAGAGTTCGCAAAGGTGCCTCACGCAGCAAAGTGTCCTTGAGTGATCACCAATTGAAACTTAGAGATATGGTTCTCCAGTGGCATTGCTTCACTAAAGATTTGGATTCTTCTGATCTGAGGAGAAAGCGTTACTTATAATTGAAGAGAGAATACAAGTCTTGTGTTAGGCTTGCTAAGTCATCTAAGGTGCTTGATGTTATACAAAAATCTTCTAATAAAGTCAAAACTATGTGGGAGATCGTTAATGAAAGTAGAGGGAAGAATCAGTCTCCATGTAATGTCCCCCGCACCGTCAAAGATGACAAGGGAGTTGATATCAGTGATCCAAAACTGGTCTCAAACATGTTTAACAAATTCTTTATTGATGTGTCTAATAGTGCATCAACCTCATCCAGTATTCCTCATTCTTATGTGCAGCCTGGATTGCGTACATCTTCATTTTTCTTATCACCAGTTACTAGGAGAGAGATAACAGATATCATCAGGTCTTTGAAGCCAATGACGTCTTCTGGCTGCGACAGGATATCATCTAAATTGCTTATGTCATGTAGTGAATGTTTTGTTGACACACTCGTTCACCTTATTAACTGTTCATTCGAAGGTGGAGTTTTCCCAGATTTGTTGAAGCTTTCTGTTGTGAAGCCCTTGCTTAAAAAAGGAAGAGTGGATGAACTCGATAATTTTACACCAATATCTATCACATCAACGTTTTCAAAGATATTTGAAAGGGCAGTCTTAAATAGATTATGGTCTTTTATTAATCACAACAGTATTTTGTTTGAGAATCAGTTTGGGTTTGTTAAAGGACGGTCAACTGTCAATGCAATGTTTACGCTCATCAACAAAATAGTAAATGCCTTGGATAGAGGTAGGTCTGCTTCCGGTGTCTTTTTCGATCTTCGGAAGGCTTTCGATGTGGTTTCCCATGACATCATGTTGGAAAAGCTCGAAGGCATTGGAGTTCGAGGAGTGGCGAACCAATGGCTTTCATCTTATTTGAGGGATCGTCGACAGGCCGTAGAAGTGTCCTTCATCGATGCTGCAGGCACTGTGAGGCGATGCTACTCGGATGTGCTGAGCGTTAAGGCGGGGGTGCCACAGGGCTCCATACTCGGCCCTCTTCTGTTTATTATATATGTAAACGACCTCAGGAGTTGTAATGCGGAGGCCCAGTTGTGTTTGTTTGCAGACGACACGTCCATCGTAATGGAAAACCAATGTCGTGAGGCCATGGAGGTTAGCGCTTTTGTGGAGTCTAATAAGATTGTTCAATGGTTTAGGGAAAATGGTCTAGTGGTAAATGCTGCTAAAACCGCAATTGTTGAATTCGCAATCTCATCTAATAGCATTAATAATCTCAGCGTTTGGGTCGATGATATGGAAATCCTTTCTGAACAGCATGTTAGGTTTTTGGGATTGTCTATTGACAGAAACCTGAATTTTTCATCCCACATCGATTATGTAGCACGTAAGCTTTGTTCTGGAATCTTTGTGCTTCGTAGACTGGCACCTTTTACAAACGCTGCGATCCTCTTAACAACCTACTACGCTCTAATTTTCCCTTATCTTTCGTATGCGGTGACAATCTGGGGATCGGAAAGTTGTCGTACAAAACGGCTTTTTGTCTTGCAGAAGAAGGCAGTGAGAATAGTAGCTGGCATCCGTCGAATGGAGACTTGCAGGCCTGTTTTTAAGGAACTTAAATTGCTTACCTTCCCAAGCATTTATGTTTTTCAGACCTTGATTTTCTTACAGCAGAACCATGGTGTTTTCCGGTCCCTTGTTCCTCAGTCGGGATACAGTCTTCGACAAAAACATAAACTGAATATTCCTTACCATTCCACTACTTTTTTTTAAACATCACACCTTTTACAATGCCACGTCCCTTTTTAACGCTCTTCCTGATGCTCTTAGATCTGAAAAGGATTTATTTTGTTTTAAAAGAATGCTTAAAGCTTATCTTATTGAACACTGTTTCTATTCTGTAGATGACTACATTAATAGCAATACGTAATTTATTTAGTCCTTCCTATGTATTTTGTTCCTAGGTAAATTGTTCTCTACACATGATTGTACTAAGTTGACGCAAACCAATGCATTGTAATATGTTATATGGAATAAAGGATGTTTTGATTTGATTTGATCCAACCTTGTTCAAGATGAATACAGGCGCTCCGGTTGGATGCCGGTACAGTAGCGCTGGCAGGGCGCGGGCATTCCATTTTGGATTCAGTATGTTACCATTGGGCATACTCGCCGCACCAGTCTGTTGACGGCACTCACGGGAACCCTATTGAATCCCAACATAACCAGTAGATATTTAGAAAAATGTTATTGCAACCTGAGAAATAATAAAAACTTAATCTTGTTTGGCACAAAGTATATATAAAATATTTAAATTTAACAACTAAGAATAACCATCTGTAACTAACAGTACCTTTTAATTATCAAAGACTATTTCCTAAAAATAACTCAAGCCACCAAGTATTATAAAATACACTACTTGGTGACCAATATTAAATATTATGTACAAAACAAATTTTCAAACAGCCATACTAAATTATTCAGCGTGATAACATTTACTTGTAACAATAATTCACTGGATTTTAATCATTCTATTATAATATTATAATAATTTACATTCTATTATTAAATATTAATTGTAAGGTAGGCCTAATAATAATTATATAATTTACAAATAATAACAGAACATTATTTCCCAAATAACAATAATTAAATTATAATCCATTCACGCTACTATAAGGCAATTAATTAATTAACCAAAAAATGATGAAAATCATTAATGTTGCCACCCAATTTTGCATGCAACACAAAACACGAGGTAACGAAATTGGCAAAGTCTGTACCGTCTCGCTTACACTAAATAAAACAAGGTGAATACCTACTAAATAAATAATTTCCGTTCGCCGAACGGATCGATTAGAAGGCACGGCGCAAAAATATAAAAACTTAACTGGCATAGTTAAAAAAATTAACAAATTTAGAACGTACGATAGACAGGAAAGAACACTTTGCGACACGAACAACGTACACGAGGAACACAAGTTACAAAATAATATATAAACTACTATTAACTAAGCTACGAAAAATATGTGTCTGGGTGGGAGAGAAAAACCCGCCAACAAAATAAAGTAAAGAGGGAGAAAAAGACAAATACCTGCCGAAAGTAGTGGAGTTAGCCAGCCATGGGGAAACGGGAAGAGCAGAGAACAGCCAGAACACAGTAAGCTTCTCCGAACGTGTCTGACCGCTCCGAACAGTAGCCGGAGCCGGAGCCGGTGCCGGTGAACAGCTGGTCGGTAAACTAGTCAAGGTCAACCAGCTGACCTCGACCAATCAGTCCAACCAGGCAGAAAATCAATACTTGATGGAGTGACTCCCCCACCGACTGACAAGAGTGGCCGAGGTGGGAAAAAAAATAAAAGACACAAAAACGTTCAAACTGAGCCCCGGCTCAATATTTATAAAATGAAAAAAAATTCAATATTCTTTGAATATTGATGATTTAATGAAAGTTCAACTTTTGTATTCCGAAAACAGCTAAAATCCGTCCCAAGTAGTTATATTTGTAGATATGCAGACAAAGTTAAATTAGCAGCTTTAGAAATATGTAAAGTGTAAGTATTTGAGCTGTTCTTCACAGACACAGTAATTCTCTCCGGGTACAGTTACATGTGTGTAGATAAGAAATGGATCCTTCAGCTACAAACATGTGTGTGTAATATTTATTCTGCTTTCATACTTATTGTACTGTTGTCCTTGACACAGATGATCTTTTTTCCTATAGTTGTTATTCATTACAGTTCTGTATTACTCTAATTTCAATAGCCATGCGACGATTTTCGAAAACTGAATTTGGAAAGACTGGGTCCTAAATAATAAACGAGGTCGTGAAACGTTGATTGGAAGGTAGGCATACGATATTAAACACCAAAACACCGTGCCGGTTCGTAGAGGGAGCGGGCAGCCAGCTTTGATTTTGTAACTCCGACCACAGAAAACTCCAAGATGTCCTTGCCCTATCGAAGTCAGAAGAGAAGAGGACAAGAAACCTAATTCCCGATATCTAGAAAACCTGAAAATACTAGAACCAATCAAAAAGCCAGAAAGCCACAGAAACATCTAGAAAGAGAACAACCATCTGGTAAAACAGATGGCTCGACCAGCTGTAAGGAAACAGCTCCCGGTCCGTCCAAAGACCAACAAAATAAAGTGGCAAACGCCACATCCTCCCCCTCTACCCCGGGAGAGAAAAGAAAAAAAACTCAAAAGGATAAGGTAGGAAGACAAGGACGGAAAGATTAGAGACTACAACTGGTACTAGCTGTCGTTAGCAAAACAGCTAGAAATAGCTCTAGTATGGATATCCTGCACGCTCGCGAGGCGCTCCAAAAGCGTAACGGCTAGAATCCATTCCGACTGACCACACTACTCAAGATTAAATCTTTTTAGTTTAAAGAGGCCTGAGGAAAAGCCTAGTAGTAGTAAAACAAACTTGAACAAAATTAACTACTTTCTGTGGTAGCTACCAATAAATAAAGGTCTGAAGTGTTGACACAAGGATGGGTTTTTTCGTTTGTTTCTACATCACTAATACGCTTGGTGGTCAAAAGGCTACAAGAGGGTGTTCCAGTAAGGTTGGGAAGGAAATTAAATAAGTGTACACTTATTAGCCAAAGCTTATTAGCCAAAGCACTTCCTAAAGTCTCCACCATCCGGGTATCTCCACCCCGGAACCCAAGGGCCACTTAAGCACCCGAATGGAAACCCCGAACGGCTGGCGGAACTCCTTGGACCACCGGGAGAGTATTACTCCAGACATAAGGTCTGTATTTTTTTTCTTCAAAGATGGGAGGAACAGAAGGGATGAAGAGACCATTCCAAAGCGAAAATTAAAAATATGAGAAAATTACACCCATCATAATATCAACAGACCCAAGTTCGTGTTGTAAAGGCTAATTAGGTAAAAACCTGGTACTGGCAAAATTTAGCAAAAGTGGGCCAGTACTCTCCTCCCCCTACGGGACGGCTGAGAAAAAAAAATTGGTGGCCAGTGGGAAAAGACAAAATAAAGTTTTTTATTTTTCCATACTAGTTTTTTTAAATTTAGAGACTTGGAGCAAATAAATTCAGGCTCTTAAAAGGCGTGAAAGAAAAACTGTAGAGCTACGGGAAGAGCTTAACGGAGTAAGGAAATCATTTGGTCGTGGTAAAGTGGTTTAATTAGGAACTTTAAAAACAAAAAAAACAACTAGTTTCTAAGTGTTGGCCAGGAAAGGCAAAAAAAAACCCTGAAACCTACGGAAAAGAGACCCAAAAAAAACTAACTGGGCCAAAACCCAACAAAATTAGGTTAACAATCAATAAACCTCTAAAACAATAACAATAAAAAAAGCCTTCAAAGGATAACAGTAACAACAGTAAAAAAAAACACTTCCAATATAAACACTAAACAGCAAATAAATAAGATAGCTGCTGGAACATTTAGCAGCTTCAGAGACAAAATTATAAAGTCTTAAAGACACAAAGAGATAACAACAACAACTAACTACAAAAAATATATAGACAAACTACAATCTTCAACAATATTTTCAACAATAAAAACTAAACCTATCCATCGCTGCTAACTTAGCTGAATAACAAAGAAATCCACCTACTGCCAAAAGACTGACCCTACTAAGCAAGAGAAAGACAAAGAAAAGGAAAAGGGAAAGAAAATGTAAGCTTGTGTTGTAAAATGTAATGGGTTGGCCGAACCAAGGATAGCAGGCTGCGCGACTGCATTAGGGAATGTTAAAAATAAATAAACATAAAATTCACTCCCAATGTACAGCCTAGAAAAAATTGCCGAAGCAAAAAAATTCTCTAAACAGCCAATGCTAATCCTGATCCCCCCGTGTATATGTACTGTAAAAGAAGAGGAGTAAAAGTATCAGAGTGTTAATGTGGTGTAAGGAAGAGAAGAAGAAGAAGAAGGAGGAGGGAAAAACTAAACTAACATCACTATGCCCTAAACCATCCCTATAAACGTCCCGGCAGCGGTGCTTTGGTCTTAGATAGGCCCAAAATATTTCTTTAGGTGGGAAACATGGGCCGACCTAATAAGTTTCCCTGACTTGGGACACCTCAATGTCACGGTGACTGGAGAGGTAAAATCATGAATAACCAGAGGGCGTGACCACAGAGGTTGCAGTTTGGCTGAAATTTGATTAGCCGCATTACTCAAATTTACTCGTCGAAACATTGCCAAATCACCGATACGAAAATTAACTGGTAAACGACCTTGGTTGTACTGCCGAGCAACTTTTCGGTGTGCAACCTCCAACCGATCCAAGGCCTGAGACCATCTCCTCTGCATGTCTCTGGAATCTTGTGTTTGGAGGAGATCATCCAAATTCCAATTGTTTTCCAGGGGAGAAGTAATTTTGTAGCCAAGGAAAATTTCAGCAGGAGAGGTGCCAATTGACTCATGCTTAGCCGAATTAAAAGCGACTTGGAATAAATGGAGATTAGTGTCCCAGTCAGTATGATTTTGAGAATGGAAAATTCTCAAGGCAACGCCGAGGTTTTTATTAACTCTTTCAGCAATTGACGGCTTCGGATAATATGGCGAGGTCATAACGTGTTTGATACCAAGTTCCAGACACATGTTATCGAACTGTCTGGATTTGAAACAACCACCACGGTCGGTGACGAGTTGTGAGGGGAAGCCAAAATACGCGAACAAGCCCTTATGCAAAAGATTCACCGTAGTAGGAGCGGTAGCATTTTTAGCAGGCAAAATCACTGTATATTTTGAAAAGGCGTCAACGATTGTAAGAAGCCATTTGTGGCCTTTTTTTGTTCTAGGAAGAGGTCCCACGTAATCAACAAACACCCGTTGAAAAGGCCTGGTTGCTAATTGAGAAGCCAAAGGGCCTACCTTAGTATTTTGAGCCTGTTTGCATCTCTGACAGAAAGGACAAGCCTTTACCCTCTCTTGGATAGCCTGCTTCAGGTCGGTAGAAAAGAAAATTTGACTAATCCGATCCCAAGTTTTCTTGAATCCCAGATGAGCTCCGAGAGGTGACTCATGGTAAACTTTAAAACAATAGGTCGTAGAGTTTGCTAGGTACCACTACTCTAGGTTTCGATTGATTAGGCAATTGGTGAACTAAAATGCCTTGAATTACAGAATAATTTTGATTGGGATTAGTACCCTTCAAAGATTTCACAATATTGCGAATTTGAGCATCTTGCTCTTGGTGGCCTTTGATGTCTTTGAAGGCTTCCGGTACAGAAAAAAGAATAAAAGCCTGTGTGTGGTCGGTTTTATTTTGAATAGTAGAACTCTGTGATGAATCGGTTTGGGGCTCAAATAAACGCGAGAGGCAGTCGGCCACAACATTGTCTTTGCCCCTAACATGCTTGACAGTAAATTGAAAGGCATTGATGAGAGTGGTCCAACGTGCTATTTTTCCTACCTGGCGAGGATTGTTAAGTAACCATGAGAGTGAGGAATTGTCAGTCTCAAGCGTGAAGGAACGATGCTCTAAATATTGTCTAAATTTTGTAAAGGCATAGACTACTGCCAAAGCTTCTAAATGGAAAGTTGAATAGTTCCTCTCATGTACATCTAAAGGACGGCTCGCAAAAGCTATAGGGTATATTTGGCCCTGGATTTCCTGAGACAGCACTGCACCTACAGCAGTACCTGAAGCATCAGTTGACAGAATAAACGGGGCATGAAAAGTTGGTAAGCGTAGGACCGGAGCAGAGACTAAAGACCGTTTAAGTTTGTGAAAAGCATTCTGTTGCTCCTCACCCCATATGAAATTTACATCCTTTCTCTTTAACCTATTCAACGGCTCACAGATTGACGCGAAATTGGGAATAAATTTAGAATAAAAGGCACACATTCCAAGAAACCTGCTAAGCTGCTTAGTATTTTTGGGTTGAGGGTAGTTGTCGATAGGGCGAGTTCTATTTGGGTTGATGGTAACTTTCCCATCTTCGAAGACGTGGCCTAGAAATTCTATTTTATGAGAGGCAATGACCATCTTTTCTGGGTTTAACTGTTAACCCTGCCCTACTAAGTCGGTCAAGGACTAAATCGAGATGTCTTTGGTGATCTTCCAGATTTTCAGAAAAAATAACAAGGTCGTCGAAATAGCAGAACAAGAAATCAAATTTCACATCACCAAAGATTTTATTTATCAACTGAGTCAGTATCATGCTACCACTAGCTAGACCAAAAAGGGAGGTAATTGTATTCCCATTGGCCAGTGCTTGTGACAAATGAAGTGTACTTCTTGGAAGCCTCATCAAGTGGTATCTGGTTGTAAGCGGACACCAAGTCTAACATAGAAAAGATCTTAGCCTTGCCTAGAAATTGAAAAGAAGACTCTACCGTAGGCATTGGAGTTGAATCGAGCTCCAAGACATTGTTTAAGGCGCGGAAGTCAACCACCAGGCGTGAAGAACCTCCCTTTTTAGGTACTAAAAATGCTGGACTGGAGTAAGGGGAAGTTGAAGGTCTAATAACGCCTTTCTCCAGAAGGCCTTCGATATGCTCACGAATTAAAGCCATTTTCGGGGGAGCATAATGATACGGACGGCACCTGAACGGCTTGTCTGACTTGACAGTGATAGAATAAGTCAAAAGGTTAGTTTTACCCAGCTGTTTGGTCACAGTTTCGGGAAAACACCGCAGAATATTTTTAAATGTCTGAACTTGGGAATTATCAAGCCTCTCTCCAAAGATAGGTCCCAAAACTAACATCCTCTGCCTGTTCATCCTCTTGGTTTTCGGCTATAACTAGTGAAGTGTCAAAGGGAAAAGACACCTGGCGTTGAGCCGCATTAATGCTCATTTCAGAGGCCTGAATGAAGTCGAGTCCAATCAAAACAGGAACCGGTAAGTTGTTAGTAACAAGAAATGGGAAAGTCCAAGAGAAACAAGCTAATTTGAAATGAATATGGGCCAAAAATTGAAAGGAGACATCTGAAACCATTTGCAGCTGTAGCCGTCAATGAAGTTTCTTCTTCAACTTTCTTCACGACACCCTTGAGTTTAGAGAGAGTATCAAATACGCTTTTAGCTACGATAGATCTGGTAGAACCAGTATCAATCACAGCAGAAGACTTAATGTTAGAAAAAGCAATAGGAATTTCTAGGGGTTTGACCTTGGGCAAAGCCGGAGCTAAAGGATTAATGGGCCTAGTCTTCTTGGGGAATGCCGGGCCCTTTCAGCGAATTCCCCTTTTGGAGTTTAAATTAACCGCAGGATTAGCGGAACTATAATTATGGTTTTGATTATTCCTATTATAGGAAAACCTCCGTTCCTGGTTTGGCCTACTATTGTTCCCTGGTAGCATATTATCTTGCAATTGATTAGAATTACAAACTTGGGGGTTCAGCCGCTGATTGAAAGCATTATCATAGCCATTTGCCCTTACTTGGCCCTGCCTAGAATTATTGGGTTGAGAATGAAAGTTCTGGTAAGGTCTACTATTATTGTAAGGCCCGCTTCCTTGCCTTTGGTTACCTCCAAATGAATGGTTTGGATAAAATGTGCTATAGGGGTTCTCTTAGCGGCGTCTCGGTCGAAGTTTGTACCCGAACCACGGTAAAATGTTCTGTTATTATAACGGTTATTTTGGAAAAGATGTCCAGCGTATTGTAAATTAGTATTATCATAAGTGACATTTTTATTAGAATCTATTGCAGCTTCCTGAGATTCAGAATTGCCAAACCCTAACGGAGCTTGAACAGTGTTGACCGTCAAACTCTCAATCATGGAAACCATGTTTTTCAGTTGTTGTACTGTGGTAGGGGGTTGAAGACCTGCAAAAGCTGCCCTAGTATGAGGGTTGAGACCGGTAAAAATAGTTGTAAAAATCTCGCCATCACTTATTTCTGGTCCAAGAATTTGGAAAATGCTAACAATGTCAGTAAGATAATCAGCATAAGGTTCTGACAGTCGTTGTTGTCTATACATGAGTTTAGACTGAATGTCTCTAATGGCCCTAGATGAGAAAAAGGTAAACCTAATTGTCCTGCAGAGCATTCGGCCCAGGTAGAGTCAGCACTCACGAGACCCATCCACACATCACGAAGTCTGCCTTCAGTGCGTGCCACAGCGTTTAATAGAATAGTTTTATCTGAACCTAAATTTAACTCTACTATTTTTTGGATTTTTTACGAGAAATTCTGTTAGCTGAAATAAATCTGTACCAGAAGTAATGGGTACCTCTCTAAGCATATCCCGCAAAATGTTAGGGAATGAGACATCGTCCCTGTTATATGGCCTATTTTGGGTTGCAATTTCTTGGGCGAACCGTCTTAGCAGTCGCTTCAATAGCATTTAAGGTCATTGTATGCAGACTCTTCACTAAACCACCAAGATCCACCGGCACTACAGGGGGCAGCACAGTACAAGTTTCCTACTTCGTCCTGTTTTAAACTGGGATTATCCACTAAATCATCCGTCACGGGTACCCTTGGTTCATCCGCAGATTCCTCCAAGTCACTCACGACCCCTTCGCTAGACCGAGCCACAAATTCACTTAGCTGCACACGCAAGGCATCAAGCTTATCCTTGGGTTTAATTCCCCATAGCTTGCATTGTTCGCGGGCTTCCTCAATAGTCAACTTTTTAATCCAAGACACAGTCTTTGGAACATTATTTAAGGGGGTTCATGGGTTGAAAAATTTAAAATTTTGATTTTTTTGGATTATTAGTGTAAAAAATTATTTGTTTCTTCCTTAATAAATAAAAAAAACACTCATGTATATACCTAATATACTTTTTTTTCTACGATTTTTTAAACAAGTTGCTACACAACATTTTGTTCCGATTTGTGCACCAAAATATCAGTTACAGTACATCATTGTTTAGTGTTGTGTTTTTTACCTTACTCTATGTAGGTTATAAGGCAAAAATGTGCAGCCATATGTTCAGCAGACAGCTGTAGTTTGTTTATGTTGTGCTTTTATTATCTTAGTCAGTTCTGCTACAATATTGTGCACATATTGAAAGTTAGTGACATATTTTTCTTTTAGTTCATTAGAATATACTGTGCTGGTTTTGTGATAAAATAATGACTAAATCCAAAGGTGTATTTAAAAGGGTTAAGTTTAGGGGTAATCAATATACTAAGAAAAACTGTTCAAAATATTGATTTGACTAGTGTACGCCTACAACCAACTACATCAACGCTTAGGTCTAATACTCCTAATTCCAGCAAGTCTATCCCTACTACAAGTACTAGTGCTTCAACAAAGAAACTGTCACCTGGGTTAGGAAACTATGACAACTATATAAATACTGGCAATGATGGAAATATAATTGTAAGTGTAAATATTTTATCTGTAGCAATTAGTTCTTTTGTAAAATGTAAAAACTGTGATTCCACCGAAAGCATTGTTATCGAAGAAGATGTTACAAAGAGAAATGGTCTAGCTTGCAAACTACTTGTGAAATGTAAAACATGTTTGTTCACTACTTCTTTTATGACTTCTAATAGGCCTAGCCCATTAAAACCATATGAGATCAACACCAGAATGGCTTATGGATTGCGTGTAGTAGGAAAAGGGGTAACCGCAGGTCGAATGTTATGCGGTGTTTTGAATTTACCTGAACCTGTTACAGAATTTATTCCAATATATAAATATATATTACCAGCAATAATTCAGGTTAGTCAAGACAGTATGAAGTTAGCAGCTTCAGAAGCCGTTCAAGAAAACAATGGATGCACAGATTTGGCCATAGCTTGTGATGGGAGTTGGCAAAGAAGAGGACATACGTCATTGAATGGAGTCATAAGTGCTAGTAGCATAGATACTGGAAAAATTATTGATGTAGAAATACTAACAAAGTTCTGCTTTGCCTGCAAGAAAAATAAGAACAAGGCCCATGACTGTAAAAAAAACTTTGTAGGATCCAGTGGCAGCATGGAAGTTGCAGAAGTAAAAAAAAATATTTGAACGATCGGTGGAAGATCGAGGAGTGCGTTACCTCACTTACTTGGGTGATGGCGATAGTAAAGGCTTCATGAGTGTTCTTGAATCTAAACCATATGGTGAAGATGTGATCATATCTAAGTGGGAATGTGTTGCTCATGTTCAGAAGCGCTTAGGTACACGATTGCGAGGTCTGACAAAAACTATGAAAGGCGTTCGACTTAAGGACAATAAATTGTTATATGGTAAGGGTTAGACTTTCCAAAATAGAAATAGATACTCTTCAAAATTACTATGGGGAGGCTATAAGAAGAAACAAAGGAAATCTTGAAAACATGAGGCAGGACATATGGGCCATTTTCTTTCACAAGCTCTCAACAGATGAGGATCCACATCACGGTCTTTGCCCCAAAGGTATCAAGTCCTGGTGCAAATGCAACCGTTCTCAGGTCACCAAGGAAAAGTATTTGCATAAAAACTCACTTCCAAAGCCAGTTCTTGATGCTGTAAAACCAATCTTTAGGGATCTGTCATCTCCAGATTTATTGAAGAAATGTTTACATGGACTTACTCAGAATCCTAACGAGTCTTTTAATAGTGTCGTTTGGAATAGGATTCCTAAGACAGTTTTTGTAGGATTAGATTACTCTCACTTTAGGTGTTCAGGATGCTGTGATCTCGTTCAATGAGGGAAACATTGGAAAATGTAAAGTGTTGGCTAAATTAGGTATAAGTCCAGGCTCCAATATGATATCAACAATGAAAAAACTTGATGTTTTGAGAATTAAGAGGGCAGAAAAAGCGGTGACCGAAGTTACCAAAAAAGCTCGACAGGCTCGAAGAGGTGCCAAGTTAAGAGAAGAGGATAGGCTAGAGGATCCTGACAACCCAGAGTATGGAGCAGGAATGTTCTAAGGGAGTAATATTGTGAAATTTATTAAATTATATACATATATTAATAGTTTTGTGTTTATTCACGAATTTCCGAAAACCCAATTTTCAAGTACATATGACCCATTATCTCAGGAACCTTAAAATCAATTTACTTGAAATTTTAAGCCTATATTATGTACCTATACTGCTTTGTATACTAGCAATTTGAAGCATTAAAAAAAATAATTAAGCCTAGTACAAATTTTTTTTGTTACAAATTTTTAGAAAAAATTACGAAAAATCTAGAAAATGTAATAAAAAAAAACTATAAAGGCCATATTATTAAAAGTGCTTGGAAAGGTTAGACATGATGTAGTCTCCATACAGTAAAAACATCAAGCTTGTACCTACTACTGTTTCTGAGATAACGGGTCATGTTTTTACCTAATTTTAACATTGTTAGTATAGGCACCCGTGAACCCCCTTAAATCGAAGAACTTCATCTCGTAAAAGGTTCAATAATCAACAATAAATAAACACAAATCACAACAAACAAGTTAAACAATAAATTAATCAAAGACACATGAGAGCGTGGACAGATATTCCACACAAACTAGAGAGCAGTAAAAAAAAAAATTCAGAAAAACATTAGGGCAATTTTACTGTGGTGTGTGAAAAAGTACAAGTTGTAAAAAAAAACTATTATAAATTTATAGTATTACAAATAAATAAAAGCATATAGTACATTGCCTTATTATTACCATGAAACCAACTTCCAGTATCACTAACAGGTGTAGGCAGAAAAAAAAATCAAAAGTTTGGCTTTCAGAGCAAAAAAAAAGTCGGTTGCCATCAGTCGGGGGTAGGTAGACTCAATTTGTTTCCTCTCAAAAGGTTGAGAAAGTTCAAAGTATTCAAAAAAACCTAACAACACCTTTCAAAACCTAAAAAAATAAGAGAGGGAAACAAAGTAAACAAAAAATTAATCAAAAGCAAGAGCAACTGTACCGTAGAAGAGCAAAAAAAAAAAAAAAAAAATATATATGTGGAGCGAGTCGTAAAGTAGCGCTACCGGTAACTACTACATAAAGTTCAACAAGGCCCAAGTGAACAAGACACAAGCCTAAATAGTAAACTCTCCCTTAAAACTGTAAATAATTTAGAACACCCCCAAAAAAAAATCTCTTTTGAGGCCAAGAATCCAAAAAAAAAACTCCAGTGAAAAATTAAAAATTAAGAAATTAAAGACCAAAGGAAAAAAATTATTTAACCACTTAAGGCTTAAATTAGGCTAAACTGAAATTTAGGTAAGTTAAACACCCGAAGCTGAATCAAGCAAGCTGACATATCAATCAATCCAAAGAGTCCACTAGGGTTTGGTATATTATAAAATAGTGAACCCTCAAGGTGGCAAACTATAGTTTTAAAAGTTTGTAAAAGAAAGGATGTTTCAACATTTTGGAAAGAAAGTTTAGTTTGTAAGTAATTAAATCACTTATATGTATGTCAGCACGTCAAATCCAACCCCAAGCTGCAACTTCATAAAAATTACAAAAACAAGCCTAGGCCTATGTTACTTTCAATACTAGTTGAAACTAAAGGTGTACTCCATATTAACTTTAACTGTTTTAATTTAAACAGGCACTAGTCAAAAGAACCAAAGGGCTTTTAATAATAGACTATGAAAGAATTATTATTTTTACAATAACATTAAAGTTTTGAAGAAGGTTTTAGAAAAAAAATTGCAAACTGTTAGACTAAATCAACCCCTTAAGCTTGAACTGCCCCGAACAATCAAATAGCATAGGCCTACATAAAAGTTTGACATGTTTCTAAGTAGAAAAATTATCAGATAAATTTAACAGTAACACTTCACTTACCTTGTGTATAGACTAAGATTAATTAACAAAATTGTGTAAGACTCGAATAAATTCAACGCAGTAGACAAAATCATCAAATTAGTGCTATTAAAAATTTAAACTCTTATCAACTTAAAACATGTACAAGTGGAGTAAATCCGCTGGAAGAATAAATAAATAACTAAATAATTAATTAAATCCTAGAATAACAACAATTAATTGCATTTGGAACTAAGGGTAGGTGTGGAAAGGTTAAAAATTTTAATTAAATCAGATGTAGAGATGAAATATCAGAAGGAAGGCAAGTTATATAAAAAAGAACACTTTTAATTATAAGCCAACCCAAAGTAAATAATCTGGTGAAACTGAATGGGGGTTTCAAATATTAACCAGAAAGCTAAGAACTTTAAAAACAAAAGGTAGGCTATACATAGGCGGCAGTACAATACGCAGTCACCAACAGCATCTATGAAATCCTTCGACTTTACTTGCACAGATCTGAGCCAAAGTTTAAATTAAAATACTAAAAGGTGCTAAATAAAGTTTAGAAAGCACAAGTAATTAAGTACCAGGTATGTTTAAGGCAACAGGCTACACTGTAGGTGAAAGTAAAAGTTAGGTTAAGAGTTAACTTGGTGAGATAAAAAAATTTATTAAAATTGGTTTAAAGTAAAATTTTAAGCTAGAAAAAATCAACCAAATACCTATGCCTAAATAATTAGTGAGAATAAGTTACTAAAGTTTAAGAAATACTGCCACTCACATGTTCAATTATTACACAACTAGGCTTAGGTAGCAGTTGGTTGCAAGAACTGCTTGGCTCAGACTTGCACATTAAAAACAAGCTACTTCGAAAAAGTTTAACATTTTGAGTAAAAAAGGCAGTGTAAGGAAAATTTAGAAAACTAAAAAAAATTTAGAAAAACGTCTACCCCTTTAAAAAACTTAAAACTAGGACTTAGCTCTCATAGCTGTGTAGAATTCCTCCGCTCCACCGGCAAGCCTAGCCTTCCATTTCAAACCACGCTCTGCTACCAATATGCGACGATTTTCGAAAACTGAATTTGGAAAGACTGGGTCCTAAATAATAAACGAGGTCGTGAAACGTTGATTGGAAGGTAGGCATACGATATTAACACCAAAACACCGTGCCGGTTCGTAGAGGGAGCGGGCAGCCAGCTTTGATTTTGTAACTCCGACCACAGAAAACTCCAAGATGTCCTTGCCCTATCGAAGTCAGAAGAGAAGAGGACAAGAAACCTAATTCCCGATATCTAGAAAACCTGAAAATACTAGAACCAATCAAAAAGCCAGAAAGCCACAGAAACATCTAGAAAGAGAACAACCATCTGGTAAAACAGATGGCTCGACCAGCTGTAAGGAAACAGCTCCCGGTCCGTCCAAAGACCAACAAAATAAAGTGGCAAACGCCACAGCCATCGAGTCCAGTCTTTTTAAAACTTTTCATTATAAATTAATTAAATAATCAGAATAGTTTTGATCTTTAAGATTTTTGTCCTCTCATCAAAAATCATTCGAAGAAATAAAATAATTTTGAGCGTATGACGAATATATAGTAGGAT
The DNA here is from genome assembly GCF_021130785.1 of Homalodisca vitripennis. Classification (NCBI taxonomy): domain Eukaryota; kingdom Metazoa; phylum Arthropoda; class Insecta; order Hemiptera; family Cicadellidae; genus Homalodisca; species Homalodisca vitripennis. The sequence goes on from NW_025779241.1 coordinate 61,922, forward strand.
TTATTAAAAAAAACACTAAACAATATTGTTTGTAATTTATAATGCAATGGTATACACTTTATTTCTATTGTGAATTTTGTAATCTCATAGATGAGTTAGCGCAGGTAACTGGTTACATCGCAGAAGGACTACAACTGTACAAATGTTTAGTTTATGAAGTAAAAGTTAAGCTCGAAGTAACAGTTACATACAGCCTTAATATTTTCAAGTTTTATTGGACAGACAAAGTATCATACATCTGATGCTAGTTATCCCTCCCCATTTGTATAGAAGCTTTATGTGTAATATTTATATTATTGTTACAGATAATAAGAAGTATTATGTGATAAAAATTAAAAATATATTACAATTTCCTCAAGAACTTTTCGTTTAAAAGGAGAATATTAACAAAGAGGTTAATATGAATATTATACATATATTTTTAATTATTATACTGTAAATCTTTAGAGAACAATAAATAAATGCAACGTCTAGTAGTCAGTTATATAGACTATTGTCCACACATTTAATCACATTTGCCCTATAGTACATAATACAAATATTGAACCTTAATGCAACGGGCACATTCACTCTAAGCAAATGTGTAAAGACTCATATATTTATTAATTTATTGTAATAAAATTAATCTGCTAAATATATGAGAGTAATTAAGCAAATCTTCATCTGAAGTACGAGAAAGGATTTTCCGCTTTTATAATATTTTACTTTTAAGACAAGTATAGCAGTATATTTTAATATATTCAGTATTTTGATTAAATGAGCGTTGGTGAGACCTATCGCCCTAGATGCTGAACAAACTCAATATCTGTATGTATGTCTGTGCATACGATATATTTAAATCCAGCAGATTTAAAATTTTGCATTTATATAAGCAACAATAATGGTCAAATATCATAGGCTGAGTGTAAGAAAATATTTTTAAGTTGTTCTTATGTGTAACCATGACGACAACGAGAAAATAAATTTGTAAACAAACTGCGTACAATCATGGTATGTTTTTTTTTATAATTTCTCCTCTTTAGGACTTGTTCACCTCTTAAAACTTTAAAGGACTACAGTTACCTGTCTTTACACTTTTTCCTGTCTTTAATCGAAACAGTTGTCAATTCATATCCCTTGTTTTTATTTTTTAGTAGCAGTCCATTGCTCTAATAGTTAGGTTTAGGTTATCAATATATATATATATATATATATATGTTTGAACGATAACAAAATGAAGAGTTTTATACACGGTTAAAGTATCTAATCTTTTTATTAATACCGAGTTAGTAATCATGTACTTAAAAAACATATTCACTCAAAACGGTCCAAGGAACTACTATGAATTTTAAAGAAAAACTAGTTATGAGAGGAAACTGTTTATAAGACATATGTTTTAAAACTAATATTTCTAAAACAGTGTCACTTTAAACATTTTGAATAATTGAATTTTCGTAGGTAACCACAAAGAAAGGGTCATTTATCTAAATACATATGCACGTAAAATTTCTCTTCCACAATATTCCCTAAGACATTCTTGCCACGTTTTATATCAGTTTAAGAGGATCGATTAAATTAATTTTTATCTTTATCCTTGAGCCCTGTCATAAAGTATTCAACTGAGTATAGCATATTCTTGACACTAAAATATCTCTGAATTGTACTTTGAATTTTTGTTTCGTTGGAATGAATTTCAGACACACATAATGAGGTTCTCTAAATATACGTTATTTATTAAAAATATATTTAGGCAGGTAAACAGCAAATTGTACTAGAGAATACCGTACTTCATTGGACATTTCTTTTATATTTTGGCATGAAAAATCAGTATTCAATTAATATTAATCAAGTAATGAAAACACTCAGAAAATAGGTCACATTTGTCCATGTGGTACTAGTGTGAATTGTACTTTGAATTTTTGTTTCGTTGGAATGAATTTCAGACACACATAATGAGGTTCTCTAAATATACGTTATTTATTAAAATATATTTAGGCAGGTAAACAGCAAATTGTACTAGAGAATACCGTACTTCATTGGACATTTTCTTTTATATTTTGGCATGAAAAATCAGTATTCAATTAATATTAATCAAGTAATGAAAACACTCAGAAAATAGGTTAAATGTGTCCATGTGGTACTAGTTTAGAGGTATGCAGAAGGAAGTTAAATGGCCAGCTTTAGAAATACATTAAGTGTAAGTGTTTGTGCTGTTCTCGCGGACACAGTAATCTGCCCCGTGTACAGTCACATGTATGCAGGTTATAAATGGACCCTTCATCTACAAATATGTGTGTGTGTAATATTGTACTCCTTTTATAAATATTGTACCGTTGTGTTATTGGAGATGTCTAAGATGATTTAGCCTTACATTTTTATTAACTTCCATAAAATTTTTTTTCTCATTCCGTTCAATCATCCAACATTTTTTACTTCTAATGTATAATACATTACTGCTTAATTTTTCATTTAGCTCAGTATCAGAAGCTTTTTGCTCAAAATTGTGCAAGCAATTCAGAAAATTGGAGAAATATTAAATATATGTGGCATGTGTAAATTTAATAGAGCATATTTGTGTGTTTGTGTGTTTATTATTCAATCATGAAAACACTACTGGAATTTTACCTGGACACTTTTATGGTCACTGGTTGACATACAAACTTATTCTCATTTTGGAAATAGTTCTGGGGTGCATCTCACTGGTCTTAAAACTCCATTTATGTACTTGGTTTTTATAAGTGGATATTAAATAGTAGATAGTATTTTAATTATCCGTCAAGAATAATAAGTATTATAATTTATACAATTTTAAACAAGTGTTAGTAAATGTTTGTTGTTTTTATATATCTAAATCGGTACCATTTTAAAAATGTATTTTTGAGTGCAGGAGCTTTTATATGCTAATTGTTTTATAATCGGCAGCAGTAAAGTTCGCCATAAGTGTGTTTACTTAAACGCTAGAGACTTCTTTAGTCCTCCCTTCAGACAGGATAACTCCACACTGGCCTGAATTGTGACAAAAAGCGTAGCTCCGAAATAAAACATCGTTAAATATTTAAAGACTTTAAAAAAAGTCAGATGTACTTTTAATTCTGCGACTTCATGACCCCATCTTAAAACTTAATATCTTTTAGAGATTACAACATATTCCAGCATTGTTCGAGATGCCATTTAAAAAGCATGAGCTCATTGTGTCCCTGGTTTTCAATATTAAACTGCATGTGAACCCGCAGTCTCTAAAATTGTGCTGAATGACTAAGGTTGTTTTTAGAAGTGTAAGCCTACTGCCTATAGATCTACACTACGTTCGGTAAAATGATCTATTGCAGGTTTATTCCCACTAGATAAGCTTACATTATCAAGGAAACTGAGGAAACTAATATTCAGCTAAGAAATACTGATAAGGCACGAGCGCATGCGTAAATAACTAGCAATGAATGAAGGCAGGTTTTTAACATAGATATCAAGGTAAAATGCTCTGAACTCTTTTACAAATAGTTTGTAATAATATTTTTTTATGATATACTGAGGAATAAAATATATTACTTAAACGTTTTAACATGTTTTACATTATGGTTTCTACGTTAACATACAGAGGAGATTTTCACTGTAACAGCATAGCATTTGTGTCATTTAGGATGGACTGTTGTTGTTTATCGTCATATAAATACCCCAACACTGTCCAGACTCATACTGAATATTAATGATGTGGTTTATGCACGCTGTAATGTTTGTTTTGTTCGCTGCAAACGGACGTGTGATTGTTGCTGTGGTATTTGCTATTTAATGTTGGAGCAGAATGTTAATAACTCTTTAGGCAGAGTCAATAACAACTGTTTTCAACGTATTTAAATTTAGTGTGAAAGCATAAAATAAGCTTGATACTAACGAAACGTCTTGTTTCAACCTTTTTCTGCATCCGCTCTTGAACATGGAGTAAGAAAATATCCTAATAAGAAAATGTTTATCAAATTATATTATTACCTTATTTACCAAATATTAAGTATTAGATATAATAGACCAAGCTACTATCTAAATTTTACTATGAATTTAAAGACTTTTGGTAAAAACCATCTTAGTTGTGTTTTTATATAAGTAGGCTCTTAAGTTCCGTGTGCGTATTTTTCTCTATCAGGAAATAAGAAAAAATCAAATACTGACAAAAAACACTAACGCGGGAGTAAATTAAATTGGCCATAAATATGAACTTTTTGTCAAGTTTTCTTGGTCGTAGCATCAAGGCAAACTCAACATTGGAGCCGGAAATGTAATTCACTAGAACCAGAATTCCTCATACACGTGCAAATTCTATGAAATAGCGTGTGAAGCTGCTGGTCACTCGTAAGGTACTTCGTACAAATAGGTACTTCGTAAGTATTTTCACCAAGAAAGCTATACTACTTCGACTAAGAAGTTTCTCCACATTGGTTTAAAATATTTCCACGTGTTACTGACATCGTGGGAGCAATTCAATCAAATACACGGAATGTTGAATAGAAATTGCGGACGAAGCCACGGGTATGTGCTGGAAAAACTATAAATCCAATACTTAAAGCACGACAGATTAATGCCGATAATTACCTTGCCGCTATCAGAGCAATTTATTACGGAGTGTAATTGCCCTCGGCAGACTATTAACATCAGCACTTCGTGATTTGTGGTAACAACATTACAGATCGTGATAACAGCGTTCTCCTATCCTTGTGTGTTATAATATGCAGAATGCATATGACAAATTTGTTCAACCTACAATACATTATAAGATATTGTAACCATATAGTTCAGATAACAAGATTAAGCATTAAATTAAATGTTACTTGAAAGAGTAGATTGAAAATTAGAGTAATCCTGGACGTATCCTCCTGCACTTGGTATATTCTCGTTAAATAGGGAACTAGTACTAATCTGATGGTATTTAAGGGACGAATGCAATACACATTATAAGCTGTACAATTATTGTGGAAAATTGTAAGTAAGTCACGATCTCTATTGTTCCCCAGAATAATGAACTCTTGATTTGCATAAGGCATTAGTTTTATTGGAACGGGAAGGTTTAGGTAGATATCTGGCCCGATATAAAGGAAAATTAATCCGTTCCAATATAAGTTTTTGATTCGTGTTTTTGGACTGATCTACGAGTATGTATCTCAAAAGTAATAAATTCCTTAATATTGACCAATATCACGCGATTATTCATCCCTCGGACACTTCCCAATAAATCCCTACTTCGTGCATCACGACATCTGTCCTGAGAGAGGAAACGGAAATATCCTTTATTAGAACCCAAAGTAATTCTACACTAGTTGACTCTACATCTCCTATCACAGTAATGTAATTCGGTTTAAACAATATGTTACAGCACACAGTACAATAACACATGGAATACTATTGTTATTATGAGGCACTCATCTAACCACACCTGATGTAACACTATCATTTTTACGTATCCTCCATTAACTATAGCTCATGTTACACTACCATTATTTAACACGCATGCAACCAATCTAATGTAACACTGTAATTATTATGCAAGACTCATTTAACCACAGCTCATGTAACACTATGATAACTATTTAACACTCATGCTACCACGGCTCATGTAATTACTAACTCTATTTGCTATTCACTTGATCCTAGAATATCCGTTTACTGACCTAATTATCATAACTTTGTGTACTGTGGTAACTTTGTAATGCATAAACTATGTTGTCCAAATCAGGGCAGAGGGAGTTTGTAGAGTATAATTATGTTTTCCACAATCAAACTTAGACGTTATGTCGTAATTTTCCTTAAGTACTTTTAATTACACATGTGTTATATCCTTGCGTAAATAAATTTTCAAGTATACTTAATACTCATGTTAAATAAACAATAATATTAGTATAAAAAGTTAACATGAAGTACAGTATTTGTTTTAATAGTAACATTTGGATGTGATTGGACCACCAACAATAAGCTTTTATATCCTACAATAAAATAACGAAAGCCATTCTTATAGTAAACTCAAACATCTACAATATTTTAACTGCTATCAATCTAAACAAGTTATGAGTTATCCTAACTATATAAATAGCTAAATCTTTAGTTTATTTCATTCTGGAGTCGTTCAGTGCAGAGACAGGCAGAAAACTAACCAATAAATAAAATAATTCTTACATCGTTTGGCAGACAAAAAAGAAATTTTTTCAGCCTATTGAGAAATAGGTTTTAATAACGTTTAGCCAAATTCCATGAACATGACTTCCAACTCTTTCATGTCTATATTGAAATGAAGTTTATAAAATATATATATGAAATTTTCCTTTAATTATCTTACCACATGATACATTTTCATTTCTGTTTATTACATTGGGTTTCATAGCAGTTAAATAATAAAGGTGTACAAACCAAGTCACCAAGAACGATGTAATAACTGTTGACGTCGCTAGGCTATATGTGTTAGTAAGTACCATTTTTAAATCTCGTATAGCTGTAATTAGTTTGTTTACATATTTTTCCATTCTGCTATATTCTAATTGCCACCATGGTTAACCATAAGGCTAATTTTAAAATATGCACTCATCTTCAACCAAATCCCATGGATTAACATGAAATATGATCGAAATAGTTGTATATAAATGAAGGTTTATGTAATATTTAAAGTCCAGAGTTCAGTTCATTTTTTTATAAATCGTGCGTAAAGACAGGCTGAAATTCAATTTTGTGAGTCTCTGAAGATATAGGTTTCATATTAGTTAAAGTACATAATTATATTAAGTTTTTATATTAATACTAACATAAATTGTAAGTCTAAAAGCAGAGTATTCCGACCTCGGGTAATCGTCAAAATATGTGAGTTTTATTATCCCTTGATTGGTGCTAACCAGGCTGCAGTTATTGTATAAGTCATCGCATTTGTTCGCTACAGTAGTGGTGTTCACTTCCGCGAGGAGCAAGAGGTGAACCGCTTGACCTTTGAGTGCCTTTACTCCTAATAGTGGAGTAAATAATATAATGTTAACCAAAAACATTTGTGATGTAAATAGATCCAGGGACCGAACATGCATGTAGCTCAAAAGAAACAGCGAAAATATCATTATTTTTTTACTTTACATGTACTAAGAAATTGAAGAACTGTTTTTTGAGGTAATCATTAAAGCCATGGTATGTCGGGTTTGGTTATCCAAAATGGGCCAAAGGCAAAGGTTATGTAATACAGATTTGTTTAAAAAACAAATTAAATAAAAAGGAAACGATGTGCACAAATTTGTTTTATCTTAATTTTTTTCATTGGCGGTTTTTACTTTTTTACATTTTTTTATTAAAATCTTTACAAAAATAAGTTTTCTTAAATTTAAAGTTGTTTAGTGCTTTTTGTGACCACAGCAGTTTTGAAGGTGTAAGTACTCCACGGGCTGAGATAAAGAAACGACTTTTCTGGCTCTACTACCACACTGTAATACTTCTGTAGAATTATTCAAAAGCAGAACAATACTCAATCAGCCAAATTGTGAGAGCTATTGTATATGTTATTAATTAGTTAAAGTTTATTTAAGCTATGGGTTTGTATAAGTCTACTGAAACCTTAATTTCCATGATAAATCTTGTATACCTCTAAATATCATAGGTGAACATCCCACTTATCATTTCACTCACAACTGTTTAGAAAAAAGTCTGTTTTGCGTAATTCATACAACATTTATCTTGTATACCTCTAAATAGTAAACATATATGAACTTCCCACTTTTCATTTCACTCACAACTGTTTAGAAAAAAGTCTGTTTTGTGTAAATCATATAATCATGGAAACCTGAGAATAACGCGTGTTTAGTGTAGGGACAGAAACCCTTCCCATATACTGTAAAATATGATAATATACTCCGCAAGTGACACAAGAGCCCTTGAGTGTCATGTGAATACCACCTGATTGTGTGTGAGATGGCGGTGGGGAGAAGGGAGACATCCGGCAAGAATATTGTGACACTGCTGACAGAATGACAACTCAAGTGTACATCTATTATGTAAATAACTTAACGCCTCCTAAAGGAATATATGGTGGTAAACAAAACATCTTTTACTAGTAACAAAATCTTCCATAAATACGAGATATAATATCAGTATACAACTTGTTAATGCAAAAGCTTTCTTTATTATTCTTACATGCAATTACAAAAATGTCCATTTTACGTTTTAAATGTAAATAGGAAAACTAATTTCTTATAAATGTACTTGGTTTAAGTGTTGATTTGTTTAACTTTCTTAGAAATGAAAACCACTTTGAGACCACTGTGCTCGTGGGTGTTTTTATAAACGTGAACGCCAATTTAAATTATTTCAAAGACCAGACATAATTACGTTTATTGCCCAGGTATAAACTGAGGGCTTTGTCTTCATACTATTCTTAATTCCACACAACAAAATAACCTATTTTGAGCACTAAACACAACAATTGTCGAAGTGCGGAGTTGATTTGACATTCAGATTTCTGACCTACATCACCCACGCGGTAGGTTCAGAAAAGTAATGACAATAAACGCTACATTTCATACGCAAAACCTACTAAAACAATCTGATGTTTCAAAAATGAAATTATTGAGGATTGACGTGTAGCCAAGATTGAAGGAGAATATTGTTATTAGGAAACTCTCGGTTAAGTTTGCAATATTATAATCGAGATTTTCCGGGCTCAGGACAACAAATCTTTTCAAAGGTCAGTCAGTGATATTTTTCCCAGACAAGACGTCAGTATCTTACATGAGAATGTAAACATAAAACAGTAGTACCAGCCAGAGGAGCTAATATTTATTTATTAGTGTATTGTACATCCCCTGTACTACAGTACACGTGTAAGATCAAACATTCTTATAAAAGGTCTAACAACTATAACCCGTCTTTCTATTTTGATATACAGGGTGCCCCAAAATTACAGGACAAACTTCACTAAATTGTTCAGGAGGTCAAACTGAACGAAAAATGTTATATAATGTATAGTCCTATCTTGCTTCGTTTACCTTAGATCTTCATTTACCTTTACATTTTGGTTTTTTCATACAATTAATTTTATTTTCAATACGGGTTTACTGATTTTGTTGAAACTTGGCATAAATATTATAAACATGAACATAAGTTGTAAAAAATATATGAAAAAAAATCTTATGTGTATTTTCAAAATGGCGGGCATTTTAAATATTAAAACTTAAATAACTTGAACACCAACCGTTTTATTAAAAAATGTTTAAAATACCACAAAAAAACGAAGCAAGATAGGACTATACATTTTATAACATATTTCGTTCAGTTTAACCTCCTGAACAATTTAGTGAAGTTTGGTCCTGTAATTTTGGGACACCCTGGATAGTATCTAACATAAAAACTTTCCAACTTTTAACTATTACTGTCTTGAGAGATATTAAAAGCACATAAAGTAATAAAATCTAATTTAAAAACATACTTTAAGACTCATCAAGACACTTCAACTTCTAAAATGTTCAAAAAGTATACAAATCAAGAAAAATTACGAAGTAGACTCATCAAGACACGTCATCTTCTAAAATGTACTAAAAGTATACAATTAAAGAAAAATTACGATGTGTTTAAATTTGTATTAGCTATATAGGTAAAATTAGGTATTTCCTATAACGCTACGGTAAAGGCGTAAAACATCTCAGGGTTGTTTCACTATATCAGCTCTTATCATTTCATCACCATTCAAAACAGTTTTCCAAAATTTACGGTGTGTTTTTAAAACTCATAACACCAATTTTTGTCTATAAACACCAATTAAATTAACACCTGGAAATCTATTATTTTTATGATTGCATCTAATCTCATTATCTACAATTTACAGAAAAATTGATAACCAGAGCGTTATATAGACTAGAAACTTTTAGCAACACAGGACATTTTAAGTTGTAAAAGCGTCCGCTGTAAGCAGGGGTTGGATGGTTAACTTTGTTAAATTACTGCTAGCCACAAACGTTTCAGAGTGTCACGTAAAAAGAGTGAGATTATGTGCTCAGTGGTCTTTTTGTTTCTCTTTCTCTGGTAGAATCGCTATCATTATAATGCACCCTTTATATCATATTTAATTAGATTAGCATGTTCGTATGTAAAATAAACCTTTTCGTTTATTTATAATTATTTTCAGTAATTATATACTAATTAAATCGTTTTAAGTGGCTGGATCCACAATATGTAGTAATACTATAATATAACATTTAAACAATTGCAATGAAAGTTAAACTTATTTGTAACCCTGTTTATAAAAACAAATATACAATTAGTCATATTGCTGCGTTACTTTAGAAACAAAATTTTTACTGAATGACGAAAAAACTCCAGGGATGAATAGTTAAAATCAAGACCAATATAGAATTAATTTTTTGATAAGCAATGCATACTACTAAAAGTGGCCGCAAGTTCAGGTTTTGAAAAAAGATAGTGAAAAACAAGTTGCTTTTTAAAACATTATCTAAGAGACACATGTTCTAAGAGACTGTTAATGATATCTAAATTGAGGATGGTCTTATAATATAGTAAATATATATAGAATCAATTATATTAAGAAGTTATAAACATACCACAGGGTAATTATTAAATGTTTCAGTGTAAATTGTTAGTTTTAGCGAATCATGTTTCAATTTATACGTTTCAACAAAGTATTTTAAGGGTTTATTTGAGTATATATAACAAATTATAATTTCAAGTGATTTTTAAAATATTTTTTTCAAACATATTATTTTACCAATAAAATTAGAACAGAGTTTTATTGACAAATATAACATGGCCTTGGTGGGCAGCGACAATAGAAGTAAATATTTGTTTAAAGTGTATAATTAAGGTTGGATGATTTGAAAGAATAATAGGATTTCGGAAAATTATAATTTTTACATGTTACAAAAGCATACATATACATTTATTACATGCAATGGTGACCAATATCGTTTTATACTTTTAAATATCTAAATGAAGCAGAGAACTGGAATTGTATTATGTTTGTTGTCATTGACTAAATAATTGCTACCATATGTATGTCTGTATAAATACTGATCATTTTTAATTAAAGTAAAAAAAAAACATACCAGAACTATTAATAATAAATTAACATTGGTAATTCGTATAGTAAAATTAATATGTAGTTGAATATAAAATAATTAATACATATTTAATATGTTTGAGAAAGTATTATTTTTAATATTATAATAATTAAATGAAATGTAGTTAAAATTTATTGATGATAAACTACCTTATAATATTAATTTCTACTCTTACAATAAAAGCGAAAAGTGTTGTGGTACTTTGCTATAAGATAGTAAAATCTAACGTGACTACGATAGAATTCCTTTCATTCCTAAAACAGGTAAATATAATATAACTTTTATTCCGTTAAATAAACAAGATATCGGCACATAAGAGAGGTAATGATAAAGATCTATGACCTGTGTTTTCATCAAAAGAACTGTACCTTAGGTTTAGTTGTATACCTGATTACAAATAATATTTCAGTTATTTAACATATTGAACATTTATAGTTAATTATCGAGATAAGACGTTTAGATATTATGGAAATTTAAACCTGTATACCACTCCAGAGTACTCGAGCAATAACCTTGTTTTGGCTAAACACTGCATTATCATGGTAAAGAGGGCTGAACCACAAAAGCCAAGATAATTCCCTGGCTAAGGAGACATTATCGTGTAAAAGCTTTATCCAGACATGATAGCCACGTATAATACCTCTTTCGTTATCTTCTTACTCAGTTAAATAACTTGCTCACAAAGAAAGTAATTGTTTTTTTTTATTAGAGTAAGGTCTTAAATCTAAAAATATGAAATACTCGTATTAAATAAAACGATATACATTTCGTCTATGCCAAATCTATTCATTGGGCATATTTAAATGTTTAATTTGACATTTTATACTTAATGATAAGTTTAGCTCCAGTTCACCCTCTTCTCACGTCTAGAATGTATTCTCTGATTCTCCGGATTTCAGGAGTCAAGTCTGCGACAGCATCGGATGTCAGATGCTGAACGTAAGAGGAATGTGAACTTGAGCTAAATTCAAAATTCGTATTAAATAAACTCTTCCTACAACGGCTGCAATATCTGTGAAAAACACCGTAATGTTTTAATCAGTGATAATCATTTACTCAATCTTTTATTTTCAGCAATATTTAACTTATACAATTATATTCATCATAGCATGAAAACCTATAATAATTCGAGGTTAAAAGTTGAAATAACAAAACCATAATAATATCGAACGATTTCCATGTAAAAAGAGAAAAATACTTGTTGGTATTAGTTATTAATTTACTTACTTAAGTAGACTAACGGCATTGCTTTAAAAAAAAGGACTTTAGAAGCCTACAACCTCCAGAAAATCCAAGACTCCATTATGATCGCTCGAAGCTCCCAAAGGACCTAGGAGAGCCCCTAGCCTTGAAGATTTTTGAGTTTGTTTTGAAAATTTTGTTTACCAGTCTAATTTTTCTATTACAATGATGGCCAATAATTGTGTTAATTGCGTGTTTTATTCCCAACATTTCAAAGGGATGATGAATTGCTAACGTAAATTATTGCCTGTAAACTTTAAATTTGGCATGGATTTAAAAGTATATTATATTTTTATTATATTTTATGTATAACACATTTATATGCAAAAAAATTTAAAATTATTTTCTTGAGCATTTATACAAGAACTATATAATATTTATTGTATTGTTTTCTTAATACTTACACATTAATACAAATACTTTGTTATCTCCAAGACCATAAAGTTAGGCTCGCTTCCCTAACCCAACGCAACGCGATGTCCCTGCGTCGTTGGGGGTGACAATGAGCCACCGCGTTAACGATAACAGCGTTGGGCCTCGTTATCACCCTCTTGAAATGTTGTATACGGATAGCATAGTACACCCTCTGTTGTGTCTTATATAACAATCTGTTTATATAAATAGTCCAGTCATACGACATAAACAAATACTTTATTTTTGTGAGCATAATGACAAAATTTGGGTAGTTATGGAGTTTTTTTTAACGTTTACTCTTGAAATTGTGGCATTACTTCACACTATTGTCGAATATATAGATAAAATTCAGGTAAATTTTATTTTTTACTTTTTCATGCTAAAGTTGAAGGTGAAACAATTATAGTTTTTTTTTTTAAATAGGAGCAAAATGTCTATAACATGAGGTTGAATTGGTTAATTTTCTTCAAATAAACTAGTAAAAATGGGCAATCAAACATTAGAAAAATCAGTATTAAACAACTGTTGCAGGTAAAAGTTATAAATTTGTTTCCTGAAAAGGAATGCATATATATATATATATATATGTATATATATATATATATATATATATATATATATATATATATATAATACAATTTTATAACAAAATTGTCCATGTAAATATCTTATAGTTTTTTAATATAGCATATTAAAAACTATCAAAGCTATTGAGTATATTCCAATGTGTTATAGGTGACATCGGCGATACTTATGAGAATACAGTAATAATACAAATCCTACAATTTTAGTGCCAAACCGTCTATGTATAGTTTTTTAGTTGTTTGTTATTGTATTAGACATTTTATTCCGTAAAACTATAAAACAAACAGAGAACTTTTAATATTTAACTATGTTCATATCATAGAATCGTTAGTTGGTAAATAGTTGCCATTAATGACGACATTTATTAACGAAACTGTATTCAATTGCAATTCTTTATTACATTATTATGTTATATTTCCAGAAAAAGAATGTTTCTGTCACTTTGTGAAAATACTGTATTGCGAACGATTCATAGATTCATTGTCTTCTCACTGACAATAAATAAATAGTAATAGATTGTACCTAGTTCTCTCTTCTACTGCTAAATGGCGGGATTATTAGATCACTGAGTGAAGTGAAAAATCTTATTTATTACTAACACTAAGAAAAGCAGATATCCTTGTGAGTGGTTTAGTGTATATGTGCCTGGTCTTTTTTAAAATGCATTAAGAAATATGTATGCTATTTTTTTCTAGCTCTTGAATAAATAAACCAATCTTCATATTTTAAATCATAAGGCTATGTGAGTGTGGGTATATTTTTATGGGCGTCAATAAAAGCGATGCAAAATTTCAGTAAACAGCATTTTAGTATTTTGCTAGTCTCTTCCTCAGTAATAAATAATAACTTCCTCAGTTAAATAACTGACCTACTATATAAATAAAATCTAGGTAATGATAAACAAATTTTTCCATTTTGTCGAATCTAATAATTAAATTATTTATAATATTGTATAACATACCTAGTACATGTTCCTCAACAGAAATATTCATGTTTATTAAGTTAACGTGTGTTATTCAAGCGTAATAATAACTTTTTGTTCTATCAATTAAACAGGTGGGAGACAAAAATGAGGAACTTGTGGGAAATATTTCATCATTAGCACTGGATGCCCATACTGAAACCAATACTAAACATGTAATACTACGAGAGTACGTTTTATTTGCTAGGTATTTGCTAGGTATTTGCTAGGTTTTATTTAGTTCCTGTGAAATTGTAAAAAAATAAATTTTTATATTGCTACAATTTATAACAGAAATCCGTAACTGAGTGACACTGGCTAATGCAATAAATTGGAGCATATCATAATTAATTTTAAGATAAAAAATACTAATGTAGCCTGAATTATATTAATTTTTTAAAAGAAATATTATTTTATTTTCAGTCTCAGAGTAACACTTTAGTGCTGTAGCTACTACTTTAGGTAATAAACGATATCTTATTCATATTTACGTCATGCGGTCAATTTTAGACAACCACTTCAGCTGGGATATATAAATAAACACATATTTATTTATGTGTTTATTTTTTATAAGTTTCAGTGACAAAAGGAAAAATGACTCTATATGGAAATAATTTACTAAATAACAAGGTTAGGGCATTAAAGTCCAGTCTTAGAATTAAACCTAAACAGCTAATAAACTGAAAAATTTTGCATATATAATAAAAAATACTGTAGAGTCGTACGTCCTCTATCCTCAAAAAACCATCCTAACCAACACATCGTCTACATCCTTTGAAGAATTTGACCTTTCAGTAAGGCTGTAAAGAAGTTTTGACTCCCATCTGCCTTTGCATGGTAAGAAATGGAATTCAATGCTCTAAAATCAATGAAATAAAACGCTTTGTTGTTAATTGAGGTCTGGTTGAAAGGAAAAAATGGCTTGATAAAGAAATATTAATAAGACAAAAGTAAATTATGGAGGTCGTTGAACTATCATGTAATTATAATTTACACCTAGATCCCAAAACATTTATTAAGTCAAAATGATACACGTACTGGCTTAGTGTATATATTGAATTGTGGGAGTGTTGAATTTAGCTCAATTCCACTTTCCTTTGCACAAAGTCTGAAATATGAACCTGTCTCTGACTCGACTTACAATCTTGACTCTGAAAACGAACTCACTGCATAGTTTCGACATCAGAGAAACTTTGACTACAAAAGAGGTCTATCTGGATCAGTAAGCAGACTTCTAATGTAGTCTAGATGAAGAGGAGTTCTCATTGTAGCATCAGGTGCAAAGCTGAGTATATTAAGATGTTTTAGACAAGATATCAAAGCGACAGGAGCAACTGAGTGTTTTATACACAATAAAGCTATGGTGGGAAGATTTCATTAACTGTGTTAAATTTAGTTCCAAATCACCTTCATCTTAGTGCAGCGTTCTTGATTTTACCTTCAAGTACCAGATTAAGCACCATTAAGGTTCCATAACTTTATTTTTTTAATAAGTATGCATCAAAGATGTATAATACATTAAAGATCTAAGACAGCATAATATTTAGATAAGATTTGTATGGTTTTAGAAGATATGTGTAGTTTTTAAATGTAAAATATGTAGCAAAGTAAAGTTTTGCCTTGTGGAAATGAATAAACAACTTGTTTAAATATTATGTTATATCGATAAACTTAATAATTAATTACAGTTGTTTATTATAACTCAAATATATTTTCCTCCATTTGTAGTCTTTTAGAATTAGAACTGAGAAGCTAACAAGTTTATATACTATAATAACTTTAGACCATTGTTTTCAGTTTGCAATTTCTATTGTAACTTATTTTTGGTACGTTTAATTAATTATTATTCATTAATTTTAATTTAGGTAATAAATGCATCCGATAATGATTGTAAAAGCTATTGTATTAGTCACACAAATTTCAGAATATTATTAGGTATATTATCAGACATATACTAGCATTATATAATATATTAACAATTGCCATAAAGGAATAGTCCTCATTGTATCGTAGTTGTTACTAAAGATAAAACCAGTATCATTAAAAAAATCATCCCACGTATAGATTTTTAAGATCAGAGTAGTTTGTATTTTTTGTAAAAAGGAAAGTATTATTAATTAACTTAAATAAAAAAACCTTAATACAATAAACAGAGATATACTAATCGAATACACATATATTGAAGCGTGTGAAAAGCGCATGTGGTGTTGAAGCTCCGCCATTGTTTCGTGACAGGTCGGTGACATAGGGCGTTACTACAACACATTGAAGTATCGAATTTAATGTCACAGTTACTTATGATTAAAAAACAATTGCGGGAATATTTTTGATGTTATAAAAGTCTAAAATACCCATAAATATCCATACATTGTTGAAGTTGTGTGTTTTAGCTTTACACATAACGTACCTATTGTGAGAAGGGTTTATTCGATGAGAATTTTGAGTTTAGCTCCATTTCACCTTCCTATTAGTGCGGCATATGGAATCTAACGGTTTCATAGACATGTTCGTCTGAAGAGATACAATGACTTGGACTGCTGTTTTTAAAAGGCATGTCCAGGGGAGTGATGGGGTTATTTGTTTAGAACCTATAATATGGAAGATTAAACTATAAAGAACAAGGTTTTAGACAACCTTTTGAGTCGTTATTGAGTGAGTTTGGCTGAAAACAAACAAAAACTCCCAAAAACCTGAACCCAGCTATGCCGATATATTTCCATGATATACTTCACAGGCGGACATCGAAAAATGTAATTTTAGTCATCCAAATTATGTGTTACTATATTGAAATTTTTCAAGGAAAAGGACATTCGCACTTGGTCCCATGTAAATATTTTCTCAATTTATAATTTTCAAAAAAATACAAGAGTGATATACGAGTATTGTATCCTACAAAAAAAATAATTTGAAATAATATAAATCCTTAGGTTGTTTACACATAGATTCAGACTTCACATTCTCATTGGTTTTAAAGTAAAAATTACTTAATAATGTTCTGGAAGAGTTATAATACAACTTTTAAAATATTGAAAATACAAACTTTGTTGTTACGAATTGTATATCAGAAAGACGGAAATTGAAAAATAAACGTGCCTTAGGCACGGAATAGACAAAGTGAAGATTTGCATTAAGATCAACCTATTGGAGTCTGATATAGGATAGCAACCTTTAGAAGATCTATGATTTGTTATTTTAACTTTTCGTTGATGTATAAAGATGAAATATGACACAAAACACACGTGACATTAAGTTTAAATAAGAAAACCAGAGAATATTTATATCGGTTAACCCATAGTGGATCAAAAGAGTTTGCAACCTCTGTTAAACTATGTTATTGGTTTCCAACTTTTAAAAGGCCTAGAACCACTAAAATTGAAACACATTTTTATTACGTTCTCAAACACTACTGGCACCAGAAGTAGATTACATCGACCGGAAGTAGTCTTTTTTTTGACCAAAGTACATCTTCCATACCAACTTAATTATTACTCTACTAATATATTTTGATTATGATAATGAAAAATATAATGAATTTACTCATGCTCTGCTGAAATCTCAATTAGATAGCAGTTCAGTAGCTCATGGGATTTCGTAGCTAATGTAACATTGATACTGCACTAGACACAGCAGGGATATTTGGTGAACTTTACTGAACTTTGGGCCAGATGAAGTTTCCAAGAGGCTGTTATCTTCGGTAGCATTGTTGAGTCAGACACTTGGGGTGGCTGAGACATCTAACTGGGCTTCATTACAGGCTTCACTGTCACCTCCACTCACTCTCTAGTATTGAATCTCGCTGTTATGGAAATATGAATAGTTTTCTTAGAATCCTTTCTTGATCTTTATTGTTTTAAAGTTTGTTTCCTACACAAATTTTTCTTTTGGTTCCAAACAATGACAAGTATCCCTTTTTCGGTATTTTTTACGATTGTTTTATTGTCAAAAAATCCTTTCCATTCCATTGGATATCGAAAGCTTCCTCCTAGGACTTTTTTATTAACCAGCTATAGACAGTTCCCGCAGTGTCTAGTAATGGAAGTAGTCCACACATTAAGAATAGGGTATAAAATGTGTGTCTGTTTATATTTTTTCAGTAACAAAATCTAAATATATTGGTACGGAATTTGTAAATTCTCTATCACTATTCTTAGTATATTTCTAAAAGATCTTCTTTGTTTATATTAGCCCTCTTTTTCTTGTAGAAAATGGTTACTAAAATACAATCATTGCTCACTTTTATTGAACCCAATATTAAATTTTACTGTTGTATCAGGTACTAAATCAAATAAATTGTCATTTCATTAAAGCTAGGAAGGTGATAAAAATGCGTCATCCATTTTAAAATAATTACAAAATTGTATATTTATAAGGATTAACAAATTAAATATTAGATCCTGTATAGATTAGATATCCGTTCTGTATCAACGCTGACATTAGATTACTTGAAGGTAACACTTTTAACCGAAAGCATTTTCAAGTCATAATTGCCTTAAGAAACTTACTTAAGCTTCTGGCAAAGCAAGCAAGAATGGTGGTGATTTATACTCTACTATCGCGTCAGGGTAAAATACTAATGAGATAATGCAATCAGAGTATAATTTTAGGAAGCAACTTTGCGATAGTACTTTGATAAAACATATCATACTACTAAACCAACGAGTACAGGACAATTGTGGTGGGGGGCAGGTCACGTGTCGCATATAATGTAATTTTTACATAGTAAATGTATTCAAAACTCAGGAGTTTATTATATTCACTTAAATGATTACTTTACAGTATTAAAACGAAATGCAATAGTTTCAAATCTGTACAAAGGTCGAGTTCATCACTTTAGTCAGCAAGGAAGTGGAGCGGAAACATTTTATGATTTCCTTCTTTGTCTCTACCTTCTTCTAATACAATGGTAGTGGTTTTAGTACCAGCTTTCATTTCAAGAGTTCAAAGTTTATCTCTTCCTATTTTAATAATAGAAAAACAACTTACAAATTGTTTCCGGTTTACATCACGTAAACACAGCAAACACAAATTTATTTGTATGTTATTTTTCTAAGTGTTCAGCAGTAAAGTCAAAGTAAAGTTATCTTCTACTTTTTATTCTTATAGAGCCTACATTACAATTTTATAGCTTTTTATAGTTGGCATCCATGCATCGACAAAAGCAATAAACAATGCAATAGGTGATATTAAACAAAATTGGTCACAAACACTACATCAACAATGCATGGTTGGTGTTAGCGGTTCCCTAAAAGCTCGCTTTCTCCGACGGTTATTGTCATAACCATAAAGTCCACTGGGGGTTTAACGTTTTGTTAGTGTAATTCATATTTTACCAGGTTTGTGAATATAAAAGCACAGCTGACGATCTAGCACGAATTCTCTTTGCTAGGAAGTAAACATATAGTTCTGTTCCAAACATGATATTATAGGAAATAACTATACGTTTTTCGAGCTATCGCAAATTTAACAGAAGAAAGTGAACGTCGTTATTGTGGACGAGTGAGAACATATTTTAGTTTCGTGTATAAAGCGTAGGAAGCAGTAATCTTGTAAGCAATGAATATAACAAAGGTCGCTTATAATAGAGATGAGGACACGAACATTGTAATCAGTAAATTATATCAATAATGGCGTTTTTGCTGATGCTTTTATGTAGTTGTTAAGACCTGGTCGAGTTTCTTTATATTTTTAATCAGATTTATACTCAACAGTCAACCTTTTTAACAAAGTGAGTAGAGACAATATCTGCAGAAAGTCACAAGGCATTGGAAGATAACTTCATTTTTATAAAATATCATGCGTTATAACTTCTGCGTTGATTCAAAAGAGTAAGCATACATATGTATTACATGTATGTAGCACACTTGTGTATTTTTATTTAATATATGTCAATTGCTTTATGTAAAATATCTTACATGTTGATATTTTTGATAATAAAACATTATGATAAGGGTTATGATGTTCATAGTTTTCGCTTTAAAATTGTTAAGTAAATGTTTTTTTAAGGAGAAACCGATCCCTTTGTAAGCCTCAATCTGCCCATCCTCATGGACCACTGGCCTGTGCGAGGATCTTAATCAAGCAGATTAAAGAGGAGAGAGTCTATTAAGTTCATGATTGCTGTTACTCATATAGTGATACGGTCACACAGGACTTGGGCTTGCGTTATGTCTAACTCAGATCCAAAATCCGACGTCTTACACCAATCTGCTATGGGTATTCCAAAAAAATTAAAGATACGAGTATATTTTTTTCTGGAATTATATTTTATACCATATATAAAATTTTTTGACAGTAAAATAAAACATTGATCATTAATACATCTTTTTTTACGTAGCTGAGTTGAACACCTACTTCCGGCATAAGTGCAATCATTTCCGTTAGACTTTATTGGTATGTCTAAACCCACAATAAAAATTCTGTGAGTAGTGTCAGTAAGTATTAAATTTGTATTAATAATAGTTACCAAGCCAAACACTGATTTGAAATATTAATATTTACATATTGTACAGTAAATTATGAAAGTAATTAAGTTTTTGCCTTTTTGCTTTTTATGATTAAATCCACTAATGAAGTCGCACGTGCTTACCCTTACGGTGAAGCAGTTTTTATTTTATTGATTAATTAGCTTAAAGCTAAATATTTTACAGTTATTAAGGCGGGTTCGTCTTTAAGGATTTCGTGATCACGAGTTTAAAGCAGCAGTTATTTTGTGATCGACACGTATGGAAATTATTCTTACTTTGTGGAGCCAGGTTATGATCGACAAGTTAAAGTTAAGTAGTTATTTAATAAAATTACTGGGGCACGTTTCGTTGTCTTCAAGGAAGTAAGTGTTCAGAGCTGAGGAATATCCTTTTATAAAATCTATGTAAGTCAGCTCTGAAGACTAAGATTTATTTATTTTTGTGCATCCTTTAATTGAAGTTGTATTTGTGTGCATACTTTAATTGAAGTTGTATTTGTGTATATTCATTTTCAAAGTCTTAAAGTTACTTAAAAATAGATATTTAAAAATGTTAAATAGTTTGTTATATCTGAATCATATAAAAGTATTAAGCAGGATACATACAACAACCCACGTTTTCTTAATTGTATATTGTGTTTTTTTGAAACATCGTTTCAGGAGTATCTAATACTCAAAATAAAAGGTTATTATTCCTACTTGACTGTCCCAAAAAGCACAAAATTTAGGCCATATTCATTAATAGCATCTTATTTGAAACCATATATTTATTAGTAACTAAAAAGAATTCTAACTTTAACTATATTATGTATTGGCTAGTTGTAAATCCAAAATGTTCTACATCACTTAGCATTTATTCACCACCGTAACATGTAATATGTAATAATTCATTTATTGTAATATGTAACATATATTACAATAAAATTTCCATCATAAAGAAATGTACCAGTTTAAATAATAACATCTAACCCTGCAAACTACAGCTCAACTAAAACTAATAGAGTTACTCATATACTTGACGTTTTACATAGCCCTGGTGTGTTTACCTTCAATATTCGCTTCACTGCATTATTTTATCTACAACCAATAGCTAGTCCTAACGATATTGCAGCGAATTTTCAATGGGTTTTTGTTGGGAAAAGGTAAATGAAAGGAAACTATTTGATATTTCTTCCTCAATTCTGCTAGTGGAGTGTTTGCTCTTTGTAAATATAGAACGACAAAACAATACTTACTTCTTTCTTTTAAAAACAATTTCAACTGTGTACCATTCGAGTACTCAGTATTAGAGTGGGATCTGTTGCTATACATATAAATTGCGTAAAAGCATGTTTTCGTGCTAAATATATTGTAGTACTACACTAAATAATCGTTACAATCAGTATTAAAATAATTCAGTTGTTCTAATTATCTGTAAAATTATTAGAATAGACTTTTTAAATAAGCATGATTCATTTTCAAAATCACACTTTTGTAACTAGTTTTATTTTAGGTGAATTCTTTCTAAAATATAGCATTGGGTAGAAAATAATCTGAAATGATGACTAATCTTGAGCTGTTATAAACACTAAAATAATGGCGACGTGCAATTTGTTTTGTAATCTAATAGTAATTATATGGTCACATGTATATTGTCTAAAAACCTAAAGTAAAAAAACAAATGTAGTTTATTTTGTATCAATGCTTTCTCATTACAGAATTGAAAGAAATCCCTTGACTGTGATTTCTGAAAAACGTCCTTTATTTATTTTTTAACGAATCGATGTTGAAAATATATTCCATTTGTTTACTGAGTTTTAATTTACCAGTGTAATTAGTAATAAAAATGTGTTGATAAATCATAGGAAGCACACAGTTTATACATACGGAAATATATAGGTCATTGACGCAGTAGTGATTAAGTAAGTTACCAAGTGCAATCTCTTTGCCACATTGGATTACAATTTCACAATTATCGAAATTTTTCTTCCTCAAATCATTAATATCATAATAAAAGGGACTGACACACATTTTCAGATTCCAATTCAATTGCCACCCAAACATAGCTCTATACATTTTCTATTTGGCTGTGAGCTTTGAAGTACTAATTTCACTCTGTATTCAGTAAAGAAGACAGGACAGAATTCACATTTAAAAATATTTAAGTAACTGTAGATTTATAAGAAGTTGCCACATAGTCTTCTAAACTTTAATAATTTGTAGAGGCCCCAGTTAAAAATGTATCTGCTCAATATATATTTTTTTCTAGCATATTCAAGAGATCTCATTATTTAACACTAAACCCATATTTTTATTACGCCATAAATGGATAGAGGCATCCTGTCGAAAAGTAAATCCTTCTCTTAGGTTGTGAAACTAACGAACTATCACCGGCATTCTTCGAAGAGGGTAAATATTTCCGTTCCAAACAGAAAAATGATTCTCAATGAGCAGCGAGTAAGTAAGATCAGCCTTAATATTCCAAATTTTAAAGCGTAGCACACTCGTGTGTAAATATTGTTCATAGTGATGTATCCACATGGCTACACTAGTCTATTACGGTTTGATGTGAGATGAGAATACGTCATATTATTTCATTGATACCTGAATAAAACCCATTAAGTTTAAAGGCAAATAGGGCTAAGCAATGAAAGTCTGATTTGAGATAGCAAGAAAGGCTGTGCGAAATGCAAAATGATTTTTCGCATGATATGATTATTCTAAAGTTGACTTCCGGTACGGTATGCATCTCATATACATTTCACGTTCAATTACTAAGGAATAATCACTTTTTGGAATGTTCTCTAGAAATTGATTATCTTATATGTACGTGATTTCTCGCTACATAATACTAAATCTTCTTGCTGTATCCACAACCTTAGAAGATATAGCTGACGATAATTCAGCCAAAATACATTTGTATAAATAGATTACAGTGAGGATGACAAGATTTGTCCTGACAGTTGTTATAGTTAAATGAATTTAACAGATTTGTTACCTTTCGATATCTTCAATCTGATGTCTTCCTCAGGTGAAAATGTATGGTAAATGTAATAGACGATGATACCAAAGAGCTTTGTAGCTGATTACTGCCACAGTTCATGCAATCTTTACAGTATTCATTGATAACTTTGTAAAAAACTTCTTGAAATGATGTTTTTGATAATAGGTTCTTTATAGTAAACAATAAAAAGTATCCTTCAATTAAAAATAATGTCAAAAATAAGGGTCCAAATATAATGGTCATAGAATCCTTCAAAAACATGATTGTTTAACATTTCCAAAGTAAGGCAGGATGAGATAAATTATACAATGTCGAAATGAAAGCCGCGACTCAAACCACCACTATTGTATTGTAAGGAGTCAGAGACAAAGAAGGAAGTCGTTAAATGTTTCCACTACGTTTCCACTCTGTCTAGAGTGATGAACTTGATCTTTGTAAAGTTTAGAAGTTATTACTTTGCATGTTTCCACTGTGATGAAATCTTTTAATCAAAGGTAACGAACAGTACTAAGAATAGCTTTGTAATTTAAAAAAAAGTTACCCCATTAAGTTTTTTCCAAACAATGCAGTATCTGACACTATTTAGGGGTTTTTAAAAAACAATTTGTGTTATGATTTTAAACTCCGTATTTTGATATAAGTTATAATTATTATTAGTTCGATATAAACTAAATGATTACGAACCTTGCCATAATCACCAAAACAAAAGTAAATCAATGGAAAACTATCCACCCCACCTGAAAGAACAGTCTAATATAACAGAGCATATAACACAATTTCAGTTTAATTCAACATTACAGTCATTTTTAAGCTACTCACCAAATACGATTAAATGCTACAGAAGCTGATAATATTTGAATTGTTTTGTTGAAAAAGATTCTCTTTACTATTCTTTCTCGCTTAAATATGTTTTCAATTTGTCGTTACGAAAATTAATACACTCATAAAAGTTTAAAGTTATGTACAAATGATGCACATACTCGGAAACTCTAGGTTAAACATGTAAAGATTTTATGTGTTCTGAGCCTCGTTCAGCGAAACATATTTGAACCCAAAACAATATCAATTTACATATGTAAAACCTATCTTTACTCTAGAATAATAGGGCTACCGATATGTTATTGAGCACAATTTGTATGTTTGATTTCATATAAAGTTTTTAAACATGATCCATAAATTTATAACTAAACAAATAACTGAAAAGTAAGTCAAACTTCTAGTGACTTTGTGCCGACGCCAACATATACTCTCATATATTAACCATCTGTTGCAGCGAGGAAACTGTGGAACTGCACTTTATTTTTGATATTTAAAAACTCCTACGCGGACATTTATTGACGTAAACTTTGTCTTCAGCACATTTTCTTGTTGTGAAATGATGTTTTGTTGACACAAAGTACTCTTCAGAGTAAAATTGGAAACTTTATAATACTATGCTCATTTTGTACTTTGTATTATTACATAAAAATGAAATAAAATAAACATTTTTATACATTTTTAAATTCAAAGACCAAAATGTTTTGAGCCAATCGGCTAATAATCGAAGTAATTCCAGTACATTGGTTCCAAAAGTACTCGTAATCTGATAAAATATACATTTGGCATCAAGAAAATATCTGGACCATTTATATAAAGCTGTTATCACAATTATTACAATAATTGGAAAACATCAGTAAAGCTTATTTCTCAGGGGAATTGACAGTTTTAAATCCTGTCTATCAGTCCCTCCGCAAGATATAACACAATCAAACTGACCTACGATATATATTTGAAATTTTGCTTAAAGCCTAATTTATATGAAGAACACTCGGAGTTCAAAGGTGGTGCATGTCCATCTCTGGGATTTGGCTCAGCATTAGTGAATATATCTACATTGGTCTTGACGGTAACCATCATGGCTACGAGAGAAAATCAGAATAAATAAATTTGTAAACAAAATAAGTGCAATCATTTGAGCTTTTAACATGTGACATTTTATTCATGGAATAAAAAGGAAAATAATATATTGGAATTTCAATTTTAAAACCAGTGAAAAGATTTGATTTCGGAGTATTCTTGTGTTGTAGTGCTACACTCCATGGATCACCGGATCCTTTCTTTTTTTATCATTGCTATAAACAAAATTTACGTAAAAACATTATTATGTACCATGTGGCAAGAAATCGAATGTAAAATTCATCTGAAGACTTTCACAAAATTTCTACATAGACAATAATAAGTTCTATTATGATCATGTCCAATCACGGAGATGATCGTCATTAAAGTAGTGATTAAGGAAGTTGACACAATATCTCTTTTATATGCTGTGGGGATGTAAAAATTCCTATTCTGTATGATATCTGCCTGTCTATTTGACCGCAGGACATTTCGAGAATAAAATGGAATAGATTAGAAATTTTGCATGCAAGTGAATGCTGCAGGGTGACATATGCTAAAGCGTACTTATACTTATTAGGATGATGCCTCAAAATAATATATCATAGATATTAATAATAATAAAATTGGTATGAAATATATTATTAAACAGGTTTAATAATAAAAATTAACTGTTTTACACGCCCAGTTTCTCTGAATAAAAGTAGATTTACGATACTACAAGTATTGCTGAAGTTACTGGTAAAATTTCAAATCTGTAGCTCATTTCATAGGAGAATTAGGCTGTGTTACATGTTTTACCATATAATGTGTTACAATTCCATATAACTGTATTCAGTCTGTCGTTCCAAAAATATTTATTCTGCAATTATCTAGTTGCAATCATGTAACCTATAAGACCAACATAACTATGTTCGCTAATGCTCAGTCACATCCTTTTGGGGGGGGGGGGGGTGACATGCACATCATTGAACTCAATATTTCTTATAAATATGTAAAGATTTGAGAAGAATTTCAAGTATATAGATCACATTTTTGTAGAGATAACTTGTAGACGGACCAACGTATAGAGAGACAAAATTGAGGTGTTTTTTAGCTCTCCGAGTGAAAGGCTTCACTAACTGTCAGACAATAATGATTTTGTATATGACTCTATAATGGCCTAAATAAGTGAATGTGTATACGATAAATTAGTTTGGGATGTTATCTTTTTTATCTAGGACATCTTTCTATTCTGTAAAATACATAGCTATAATTATGCTGGCCGGGTTTCCTTAAACTGTCTTACAGGAAGTTTTATTATCCGATTAGGTAGGTTTTTGTGTTTTATTATGAATAATAAAATAAGTATTGAAGGAAAGGTATTTTAAAGTATGATATAATTAGTAGGCTTTTGTTAGATTAAAAGTGTATTGTGAGTAAACTATATGCATTGGCTTAAAAGGGTATTGTAGGAAGTTATCTTTAATAGGCTAAAGTTCTAGAGGTACTGTTAGTTTAGCATGAATAACAGAGTATCGTTGGATATGTATTGTTATTAGGGCATCATTGACATGAGGTTTTGTGAATTAGATTGGTATTTATTTTTAGTAAGTTGGACATGTATTTTTAGTAGGGTATCATTAGTAGGAGCTCTGTGGATTAGAAGGGTATTGTTGGTAAATTATTATTAATGAGTATCTTTAGCAGTATATAATTTGATTAGAAAGCAGTTTTTAGTATTATTACTAGGATGACGCTAAATTATAAAGAAATTATTATCGAGGTATTATTAGTTTTCTACAGAAAGATATTGGTAGTAGAATACAAGTGGTAAGATGCCGATAGAAGATTATTGTTATTTGAGTGTAATTATTGGTAGGAGTGGCTAACATTAAAAAGGTATTGCTAGTAAAGAGTCTTGTGTACGGTATCACAAGAAATTGTCATCTTCATGAAAATTTAACCAGATATCACTGTGATGAGAAAATATTATCGATGTTAGGCATGGTCACTCGTAATAAATTCCCACTTCCATCTATATTTTTCTGTAATTCCACCACACCCACTCGTTAGCGGCTGGAGACAATATAGTTCCAGCGTGGTAAGCATTTCTTTCACATGCAATTACACATATTACAAATTTTATATTTTTTACGCATGTTCGTTCCTATTTTCACTTGAAATTGAAAATTATATTGGAAATCCTTGACATGCAACAGACGTTAAGTATAGTCTTTTACAGAATATAATGTTAGATCATGATACACAACTTTATCATTTAAACAGTACAAGATGCATTACGCTACACAACAATTCTATCTATATCCTACACTTGGCACATAGCAGTTACTTCGCAAGTTCTGTAATTCCCCTTGACAACTTTTCAAGTAGTTAGTTACCTCGAACATATTGAGCTAAGTAGGTTTAAAGTTACTTCGCTCAGTAGTAGGTTTAGTAGTACTTCGTAAGTATTATACAGTACTCTAGACTCTTCACTGGAATCTACTTATCTATAGTCATAATTAGCTCTTATAAAACATTCCAGTCTTTACATAATATGTTAGGTATGAAGGAAAATCTTATAAGAAAAATGTTCCTTTAATATTTTTTAATGACAAGATGAAGTTGACATATAATATGTGGTTTTTATTAGTGTAAACTATTTACTGTAAAAATTAATGACATTAAATCTGTACTGTAAATCGTCCACACTATATTAGATGGTAAATAATAGAATATTATTAATGACCGCTAACCCCATGCGATGTATTAGAAATGGTTTATACAGGTGCAAGTAAGAAACAAAACACTTAATAAAATCCACAGGTACAAGTAAGGCAGTAATGTTAGTTTTATGAGACAAAAAATTAACTATCATCCTTGTTTTGAATATCAATTAAAGGATCACAACATTTTATTTGGCACTATATCACCTTGACTGTGTTAAAATAACTTATTTTTTAAAATAAATCACAAATGTATATTGTATTATATATATATATATATATATATATATATATATACATATATAATACAAATTTAAATAAGTATTTGAGATATATTCATAAATTACTTTGGCTAGTTAGTTTTCCCGCTAATTTATAAAATATTTTTGTTCGCAAAACTTAATTAAAATATTTTATTTATTTTCATTACTTTATGGATCTTAAACTTTAAAAAAAATTAAACCGACCTTACAAAAAATTTTTAACGATAAAAAAACTTAACGTAATTACTATTTTTAATTCCTCACTAAAATTGATAAAACGAAAATTAACTTCCTCTCTTAAACTAACTACTTAAAATTCGAGGAATTTACAAATTATTAATTAGTTGAAGTTTAACTATAGTCAAACTGAGTGTGACTTTGCAACACATTGAACCTACAAATCATATTAAATAATACATTTTATCAAACCCTTTCATATCTTATTCCTCGATATAAGGGGAACATATAAACCTCGCCTTACTTCTTACTGAGCATTTACAATTATTCAAAGGGATTAATTTTTTATTTACAATATTAAATTTAAACACAAAATTGTTTATCCTGAAATTAAATACCGAGTGATTCATTTCATTAAACAATATATATTATATACAAGAACGAGAAATGTATGTGCTTTGTACTAGTTTAAATATGTTTGCATTTACAAGTAAATTAACTTAAGATATATTTGATATTAACAATGTTATTAAATTAAAAGCTTTGAAAGATGAGCTAAATTATTTAGTGAATAATAGTTTTAACTTATTGACTTCCATTACATGCGTATTACAAAGATTTTTAATAGTTTGTTAAAAATAGTTTACTTTCGTTAATAAATAAATTTATTTTATGTTATACAGACTTTTATCAAAGTTTTACAAATAGTTTTTAAAAATATATCTGTTTGTTTATACGTTGAATAAATCTATTTAAAGAAAATTTAATAACTGCAAATGAGTGTAGGAATTAGAAACTGCTTAGTAAGGGAATTACTACGCAACTGTATAATGGGTTTAATTATTACAGTCGCAAGGGAATAGAAACTAACGCCCGCTACATCGTCGCTGTCTCACGTAATATTAATTAAGCTCCCATCGCAGAGTTAGAAATATGTGCACCAGATATGTCACACATTTGCATATGTCAATAAGGCAATTACGATAACTTTGTTGTAACAGAATTCCCATAAGAAACATGGAACTGTAATAGTCACTATTACTCAAGTGTTGGAGGGTAAAATGTTACCAATCGCAACCTAGAGACCACGAAGTTGTGGATTTCATGACCGACTCAACCTGTTCCCAATCGCTTATATTTGGGATGTATTTAAAATAAGTCACCGTTTTCGCACCCTTACTCTTCCCAATGCACCAGGTCCAAAATACCGTGGTTTAAATGTCGGTATTGTCGAGTACCATGGCATTACTTATTCTAAGTAATCGTTTTTCTATATTAAATTCATCTTTAAAATATCAATATCAATTGTATAGAAAATTTAAAAAATTGCATTTGAACGTGTATATAGGACACACGAGGAACCCCGATGGTAGTAACAATGTGTGGTATTTCATAAATAGCATTGCCTGTTAGTCTGCAAAATTCTCAAATAGTTTTTTGCGAATAAATATTACTTAAGACAAACATGTTTACAAGATTCACATTCATCCTGCTTATAGCATTTTAAAATTTCGTAAGGGCCTGAAATGCTTTCTTGATCAAAATGCGACTACTGTTATCTACGTGGAATCTAGCTGTGATTTCAATGTTAATCTTCCAAAGTCTACCTTCCTAGGCTTTGAGTGTACACCAATCTCATGTAATTTCTTGTTGGTTTATCAGAGATTTAGGCAGCACGACTAATTGAATATTCAATAATCCGTATATTTGGACAAGATTATGTTGTGATTATTTGTGGGATTTAGATTAAACTTCCGTTTGCTGACGTCGTGTAAACTGTAAATAGTATCCGATGTCCGTTTAGTTTAAACATAACAATTACGCTTTCAAAATGCGTTAAATTTTAATACTAAAATAGCAAAATCAGTATCCATTTCAAAATACGTTAATTGTTAAATACTGAATAATTTAGTTTATATTTATGTATTGTTAATATAAATGTTAGGGCTTGCCTTAATTAGAAATAAAATAGATATGTTATAGTTTTCATTTTCTAAAAGGTACATTTCCCAGTTCCGTAATGAAGTTTTTAAACTGATGTTCTTTGGAGGTCTACTTTACCTTGAGTCTATTCCATAAAAATATTTTTTTTTGTTTTATTCTAAATAGTTTTCTTTAACCAAAATTGAATCGGTACAATAATTTCGTAAAACGATTTTGCAATATTTGAAAACAATACTTCATTTGGATTCTATGGATGTTGTTAGAAACGAGAACAATATCAGCCTTAGTTAAAAACAGCAGTTCACTAACTTCATTCTAAAATCAACAACGGTTATTGTTTTATTGTAATATAACTGTATTGTTATGCATCTTTTGCTTGGTAAATATTTGTTAGCTATTGATATTATTGATTCAGTGAGTCTCAGAAACACTGTCATGAAAGAAAAGATAATTACATAATTAATATAAATTCAAACAAACAATAAACTAAATAAATTTAACATATTGTAACGAGAACAAAGTTCCAGAAGTGTGGAAACGTTAGAGCTGGTGTTACACTTCAAACATTTACTCACCATTATTTAAATTTTTAGTCGATTACAGTTGGAAAGTTTACATCTATCCTAAAATTAAAAATTTCTTTCTTAACTAATATATTTGTATCCTTTATTAATTAACCAAATAAAAACTATCATTTAAAGATTTTTCAAGATATGAAAATACTAGTGTAGAGTATTTTTAAATTAATAAATTTCCTGAGTATTATGTTTGGTGTTCCTAAGAAAGTGTAATCTATTACATTATTCATAAAAGCATACATTATGAATGTTCAAAAGCTTTCAAAGAACTCATATCAGGCATAACGTGGTTCAACGTTACATTACATTTATGCTAAAATTGCGTGATGTACGAATCATTTACTCTTAAAATTATTGGTCTAAAAGGTTTTTTTTACTGCTGATGTATTTTTTAAATTTATTTACTGATCTTCAATTCTTCTTCCCAGTTATAGTTTACCTGCAGCTCAGTGGAATGCATAAAAAACCATTATACTTGGAGTAATGATGATATGTATGTGTTAGGATAGTATTGGAAATGAACATACTGGCGGTTTTACACAATAGCTGTTACAGTGTTATATGTGGCACCTTTCTAAATGTTGGGTTGTATGGTTGATAAATCACTTATTACCCAGGTATGATACTACGGTATGCTATGCGACAGTATTGGACATGAACATACTGGCGGTTTTACACAATAGCTGTTACAGTGTTATATGTGGCACCTTTCTAAATGTTGGGTTGTATGGTTGATAAATCACTTATTACCCAGGTATGATACTACGGTATGCTATGCGACAGTATTGGACATGAACATACTGGCGGTTTTACACAATAGCTGTTACAGTGTTATATGTGGCACCTTTCTAAATGTTGGGTTGTATGGTTGATAAATCACTTATTACCCAGGTATGATACTACGGTATGCTATGCGACAGTATTGGACATGAACATACTGGCGGTTTTTACACAATAGCTGTTACAGTGTTATATGTGGCACCTTTCTAAATGTTGGGTTGTATGGTTGATAAATCACTTATTACCCAGGTATGATACTACGGTATGCTATGCGACTGTATTGGACATGAACATACGAGTGGTGTTACAAGTTGTTGTGGTGTTATATGTAGTACCTTTCTAACTGTTGTGTTGTATGGTCGATAAATTACTATTTTATCTGATATGTTAATACGGTAGGCTATAGAACTGTATTAGATATGGTCATACGGCCGGTGACACACATTGGCTGTCACGGTGTTATATACGGTATCATTGTAACAGTCGTGTTATATGGTCGATAAATTACTAATTAACCAGGCTACTTTCTTATATAAAAACATAATATTACTAACGTATAATTACAAAACTCATGATTGAAATATATATATATATAATATATATATATATATATATATATATATATATATATTTAGGTTTAAATAAATATCTTTTTAGATCTACGATTTGCAACCATACCTTATCCCCTAAGAGATTTCTATAATTAATAAATGCTTTTTAGTTTTTTAAGGGCCAGTAGGCCAGTTTAATTAAAATTTTATCAAAAATATAGTCCTTCTAGAGGATTCAACCTTATATGTAGATTCATAGGTAGTTGTTTTACTTGAACAATCTTTACTTTTTATATTTAAAACATGAGGTACTTTTATAAAATTAGTGATTCAAGACCATCGAGAAATTTTAAAAAGAAATTATCATTAATCGTGGAGTGTCAACAACATATTGACTCCTTTGAAGACATTTTATATTTATTTTTCCTATTTCTTCTTTTTCTATACTTCATATAAACGTTTACCAAATTTCAAATTTCTTATATATCGTAAGTTAATCTGTTAGTTATGAGTGAGTGAGATTTTTGCCTTTTTTATATATAGAGGTTACGTTTATCACAAAACTATAACAAATGTTAGGAAAATTCAGAATACTTCACTTTTTTATGGTTCTATACACTTCATTCCATACTTAGTTATAACATATTTATCTCAAGTTGTTTTCTTGAAAATTTATAAAAATTAAATTGATATGATGATTTCAGAAATTTAAATATTTTAGTTATGTCATTAATAGGAATCAATAATCTTCCACAATCTTCTTTTCGATTTCAGGAATTAAGCTAAAGTCTTTAGTTAGTAATCGTAGGTCGGATTTTGAAGAATGTTTGAGGCATTGGTAAGTAGGTTTCAATCAATCTGTCTCACATGACATGACTTAAGAACTATAGCATTATCAATTAGGGAGTGCGGCTAAAGGGTCAGGGCAAGCCACTTCACACGCACGCACCCTCACAGGCACGAGCACAAATACTTAGTTAGGGCAGCCCGCTCGGTACTTACCAATTTCCGTCTCCTACTGGCATTCTCACGGAAATGACAATACTAAATTTTATGTGACCTTGATGTCGAAGTGAAAAGTTTGGTTTTTTTATATGTTGGTTAGCCTTATTTTTATTCTATGAGTATTTATAATCTATATATAATTTACTTTATATTTACTTTCGGTTCTTCCATAAATCAACAACCCCGTTTTTGATTGAGAAAACCACACTCCCTAGTTGATAATAGTATTAAAATAAAATGGGTTATAAGTCGCTAAGGTTTTAAAACATCATGATATTTAATATTATTTTATGGAAATTTGCTGATTTGGAGATTTTCTGATTTAACCAGATCGGTTTTTTAAAACAGAAACTACAAAAACGGTCCTTGTTTTTATTTATTTGTAAAGTATACAAAAATCCAGGTAAGAGTCTCTAATAAAACAAGTAACCGCATTATTATCTTACATAAGATATAAAGGTTTACGGTACTATATCAGCTAAACAAAGGAGATTAAACCACAAAATGCCTCGCCACAGCTTTATATAGCAGATTAACTTTGGTACACAGCTGTGATAGCAGATAATATGTAAGGAAGATTAAATGAGCGTGGTTTAGTAAATCAAGAGAATAATCAGTAGGAAAATTCGCCGTTAAAATTATAATTGCGAATTATATATAACGATTCATAATTATAAGAACTTCACTATGTATATATGCATTTTGAACTAGATATAGAAAATTTAGTTATATTTTATTATTGTCGTACAAAGAAATTAGCTCTAACCCCAACAACTCTACAAATTGGTTTTAAAACAAGTATAAGGGATGTAAGGATTTATAATAGTTTTCTACTGATTTCTACGTTATAGAAAACTAATATTGTCACTAATTATATTAAAAGAATGGGGTGGGATTTGATTTTTCTTCCTTTGCCTAACCTCATCAAAATTAAAACTAATTAGGAATTACAGTGGCATATTTGGAAAACAATTGTTAACTGTAACTGTTCAACTGTAACTAACTTGTATTATTGTAATTATTGTATTGTATTGTATTATTGTATTGAAAACCCATAGTGTCAAAGTTGCTTGTGTAGAAAATGGTAAAGGCTCTCGAAACAAACTTATAAACAAATTATGTAAAGAAAAAAATAACATATATCTCTCTAAATAAATAGTTCATCTCTATAGAAATAAATAAATTTATAAACGTTTACATTTTGTAAAAATATAATTATTTATATTAATTTAGAATTAATACTGGAGAGAGCAGAACATAAACTGTATCCTTTCATTATATGGTAAAGTCCAATTTAATACACAGTTTCAACGGAATAACACTTAGACTGGAAGAGGTGGAGAGCCGGATCGGTGGACGTGGAAACATTGACCAACGATGTCTCATAGAAAATACGTCAAAGCCCTTGATAGTACAGGAAGACACAATACAGGCCGAGATCCTCCAAACTCCAAAAGAACTCTAGATAGTATTTAAATGTTGAGATTAAAGCATCACTCATTCTACAGGTTATGCTTAAGGCCTGTTACCAAAAATTTTATTTTAGTTTGTTTTCTGTTTTACTCACTCATACAAACAGTTGGTTAAATAACCAGTTTTTGGTTTATCAACAACTTAAGAAACCATTTTTAATTAGAAATGTAATGAAGGTTGCTCAGTAAACTAAGTATCATATATTTAACCATTTCTGGTTCAATAAAATAAAATATTTTGCGTAACTTACTATAAACCATAAATAATACTAAACATAAATGATCATGGTTATAATGATATATAAAAAATAAATGTTTACTCATGGTAGCAAAATAATTCATTACATGTTTATACACATATAAATAAATTATGTAAAAATTGAAGTCAAATTTTACGTTCATAAATATATAGTGGTGGTGAAAATAATATATTCTCATTTTAGAAAACACTATTATCATATTTCTATACAGAGTAGCGTATGTTTAATTATAACCAGCGTATGATATATTTAGAAATTTATGCTGGTAGTATTATTAATAGGCATCTTAAAAATCAGCAATAAAGGCTTTTGAAGCTTTTGAAGTGTACAGTGTGAGTTAAATTTATATTTTTGTGTTTAATGTTTTACGGATAAAGACGGAGGGATGGAACTCGGGAGACCTTTTTGGGAAATACAGTAGGGAATTGGCGGTGGGGGGAGCTCCTAATAGACTTTAAATGTAACATTCCTTTAAGTGAAGAATATAAATAAAATAGAAGGAATAGAAAGCTCAGGTTTCCACTGCTCTTCTTCTTGTATCATGACCTTTCAAATGAGGTTTTTAGCAGTGCGTTCTTTCAGTTTTAATGGTGAGAAATACTTACAAACCCAACTAGCACAATCTGTTAGTGTTTTAATAAATTAACGCCCAATAAAGATAATAATATAGTGCACAAACTTGGTTACACCAAAACTGTTGTAACCATCTCAATAATATCGTGGTTAAAGAGCCAACCACCTCTCATTGTAGCATCAATACCTTTTTTATGCCAAAACTATGTATTCTATTAAGACCTCGATAAATTATTCCATTTACCCCAAATTGTATACTCAGGCCGCTGATTGTAATCTAATGACGTCACGTGTAAAGATGATTATGTTTCCCGACTTCATTATACATCCCCACTCGTCTTAATTGTAATAAAATCTAAATGAGTCGTAGATGATTATTCAATAGATATCATGGATGTGTATTTTGATTATTCACATTATATCGCACGTGTTCAGAAATAACGGGTTTACACTGTGGCTTCACAAATCAAACCATATTAGGGTTTTAAAGTAAGCGATATTTACTGCACTTAGTTTTGAATAATTATCATATTGCACATTATATTTTGTATCTGTATTATTATTGCTGTATTTAATGACATGTTTTCTAATGTGTATGACACACCTAGTAGGACAACAGCTAGTATCCTGCAATGTATGTTTTCGAATTAATTCTCATCACGTCAGCGATACTGAGCTGAGGTTTAATTAGTTGATTGCATAACAAGAAACTCAGCTTGTTTTTTATTCAAATTGATAATTCAGATTTTCAATGTTACAGTGCATAATGAATGAAAACAATATGTGATAGGGGTTCTCCCATGTGTAAAACCGTGGTGGAACATATGGAGGCTTGGGAGCGTCACATAACTGTTTAATAAAACACATCACATGGCGTCACATTGCTAAAATATATTGTAATATAGTATTGTGTCACTAATTAAAAAATTAGTATTGCAGATATTTTAAGCAATACAAATACAAAATACTACACAATACAATACATACAAATTATTTCTATTATAATAAATGTAATTGATGGAAACAAAAAAATGGTTTTAATTATTTTCTATTTAGTCATTCAACATGTAAATTAGTATAGTCATAAAATTTAACTGTACTTTAAAATGAAATTGTTAAGTTGAAACATTTCTATTCTCAAATTATATTTTTATGATATATTTCTTGTAAATGAAGTTTAAAATTATGTGTACTGAAATGCAGAGATATATATTGAATCCAGAGTACGTTAATCACTATCGAAGTATAACCATTGACAATAAAAAATAATAAAACAATTACATTTCATATTAATATTTAACGATACATACGTTAGTAATACTCATAATAACTTTTTTACAAAACTCTTATAATTGCCTAATTTAAGGAGCCTTCCGAGGAGCTATGAAGGATTCCGTAAAGAATTTACGTAATCCAGAGAAACAAATATAATAATTAGCTTAGGAGATGCCGGTTCGTTACCTTTCCCTGAATTCCTGAATTGGAATAAGAAATGGATTCTATTTGTTCACCCAAAGTTACAGAATTAATTAACAATTTCAGCGACGGACTTTTAAGCTCAATAGGAAACACAGTTGTGAAATAATTTCCAGATATAAAGTTTGAATTATATCAAATCAATACGATACTCAGATCATACATTGGTGCTGGTCCACATATTTTTTCACAACAAAGGCTAAATATTTTAAATTATCGATGAAAGCTAAATGCTAAGTACACACCTAGATTTAATGTAGAAGAACTAATTTTTTTTTATACAACGAAAACCTTCACGAATGTTAGTAGACTAAAGTTACAAAAAGTTGCGAGGACACAATATCAGAAATCTTCAAGACTCTCGGACAACGGGACGAACTAAAGGGACACAAAGGGGGACACAATGGTCGCCATCATGGATACACAACAATGTGCCAGCTGAGAGTTGACCAAAATGATTCATTATATTTCTGTTTGCTCTTTCGTTTATGTTTTAGGGTAGCGAAGAGCATTTGAAGTTGTGTGTATACAAATCAGTAAAATAGTGATTGTTCAAATTTTTGAGACTAAAAATTTCGGGGAAAACTAAACTCGAGTGAGGAAAAAATACTTAAATATACTATAATTGTTAGTTTGACTCTACACTAGAGGTTAGGAAAGTTTTTAAACAAGACCTTCTTTTAGGAATGAGTTTTCAAATTGGTAAATCATCACACTTTTTATGTATATTAGCAACGTAAGTACGGGAATTCGAATTGGTAGAATTGAAGCTTGAATTATAAAATTTCGTAATTTGATACTGTTATGTTTTATTATCGAGTGTTGAAATTAATTATTATAATTTTAAGTGTTATTAAGGTTTAGGCTTTTTTTTCAAGAAGTTTTCTGATTTTGTCATATATTTTTAACAGTTACACCGCAAACAGCAGTGTCCCTTCTAAGTAACTTAATACATTTTTATAAATTCTAACTGAAAGTCTTTTCTTTTTCTATTTTATTATGAAGATTATTTTATCAGAAATTAAGTAATATCATGTATAATACTAAATGACTATATTCGCGTTAAATTAAGCTACAACCAATCATTTTATTATGAAGATTTTTGAAACCAGCATTGATTTTAAGCTTTTCATAAATATTAAAAGGCATCCTTCTCTAATATCACATTTAAAAAACGTTCATTAGTGTCTATGTTATATGGATGATTAAACTAGTAATAATCTATACATCCCTGCGAAGGAAACGGATTTTTCCGACACTTTTGCATCGTTAAGTGAACAAGAAATCAGTAAACTTACGTTTCGTGATCTGCAATTGATTCTTCTTAAGTTATAACTAACTTTAATAATTACAAGAGTAGGTTAAAATAAAGAATATACCAAAGTTTGTGGCCGCAGTTCATAAGTATGAATCAAAACATGTTGTTTTGTCACAACTTCACTAACTCTAAACACATCGTACTTAATAAAAAAATTATTCACACACTTATCATTAAAAATGAATTACAGAACTAACGGTATTGTCTACGTCTGCTGATTTTCTTACTAACCACCTAGACTGGTCAGATTTAAAAGCAAATTTAAACTATACATATTGTGTTCAAATGCAGCATTAATACTTTAGAATGTTATACTGCATTTCTGGCTTATTGTACTGGTACAATTATTAGTAGATATTTTGTATAGACTTTTCTTTCTTAATGTGTGGATTATTTCACTTGAACATTTGTTGGACAGTTTGAAAACATACAACATGGAATATCTTAATGTGGACTTTAGCTTTATTGCTGCATAGTTTTAGGAATAACATATAAGTTTTCTGGTGCTTGCAAACATTCTTTTTATATAATGAAGGTCTTGAATATTGGTTGCTCTCGTGAGGAACGTACATTCTTAAGTCAGTAGGTGTAATCGTTTTATACTATATATATTGTTCATACAAAAAGGTATGCAGAGCTAGCATTTTTTTTTTTTTTTTTTCATGATTTTATGTCTTTTTGTTTCTTTTTTTTTTTTTAGGTTATTGTAGATTTACTTTTTTTTTTTTTTTTTTTATTATTTTTATTTATTTTATTTTTTTTTTTTTTTATGTTTTTTTTATGTTTTTTTTTTATTTTTATTTTCTTGTTTTTATCTTCTTTATTTTTTTTTGTTTTATTTTTTTTTTTATTTATTTTTATTATATATTATATTTTTTATCTTTTTTTTAATTTTTTTTTTTTGTTTGTTTATTTTTTTTGTTTTTTATCTTTTCTTTTTTAAATATGTCTTTTATTTCTTTTTTTTAATTTTGTAGTGTAATCATAAGGGGAAGAAGACACTTTCGTGAACGTGATTTTCTGTATAATGGATATATATACTCACAGTTTTTAATTTTGTGCGTTTTTCATTATTTAGGCGTTAAAACATCCTTATGTCGAGAACAAAGTTTTGTAAGCAAATGGGACTATGTAACTGAATTGTATGGGGAGTACGGTTACACAAATTTATGTGTTTTTATTATGGAAAGAATGTAATTTTTTTTAATGGAAAGAGAGATATTTGAATTGGAGGACTAGGGAAGGAAAGAGATATATATTTGTAGTTACTATTGTACTTACATAAGTGTTAAGGATGGAGGATTGAGACCCATCAATCCAGGATCTCTCAACAGCATGAGGGGGGAATTGGTGCAAGTAGTCATAACACTGGGGCAGGGAGATGTTTCTGTGTCATTTGTGTTATTGGCAGTGGTTAGGTGTAAGGATAGGCGGTTTCGCAAAGATAACCGAGGTCATGTAATTTGGAGCGTAGTTGAACTCGTAGTTGTGCTGGGCTGTGGTGACGGAGCATATCTGTCTTGACGTAGCTCGCTTCTTCCGCTATGTTGGTGGTTCCGTAACTAGCTTTAAGCTGTTGGCCCCAAGCATGCTTTTTAGACCATAAAGTATCCTTGAAAAATTAGAATTTCTTACCTATACCAGTATGGTATTCTCCTTAGTTAAGGGAAAATTTAAGGGCTTGTAAAACCTTCATTAGGGATCACTAAAGGAGTGAAAGCAACACCATATTATTTTCACAGCGAAACTGAAGATATTGTATACAATCTTATATCTGATATGTTACCGTCTTACCGTTAGTGATTCCCGCTTGCACATGCATTGGTTCTCCAGATGTAAGTATGTAATGATAATTATTCTGCATAACAGTTGATCCCAGGAGAATTGTTTTAAATTCGACCGTTTTCTAACATTAAAATAATTTGATATAGATTAAATCAGTAAAATATATAAATGATTATCAGCCAAAAACGTTTATAAGTAATAAAGCAATGTACGACCAAAACGATGTCATGGTGTCCTCCTGTGGGTTAATTATCTCGTGTTATATTTAACGTAAGAAAAAAATCTTATTGTTGTATCAAACATACACAGCACTGTATTAAAACGGTATAACCTGCTTCCAAGGATATAGGAGCTCTTTACGTACTGTAATGTGTTAATCTTCCTAGGTGTTCATCTGTTTATACAGTCTCTATTTAAGGGTAAACTATTCTATTCTATGTTATTAACTTAACCTGTCGTCTGCGTGCTGTAATCAAAACCCTGCTAGTCTGGAATGCTTTATCTAATATCTTTGTACGTGAAAGTTTTCATTGTTTGATACCATCATCGATGAAAATTAACATTTTAGCTACCAATAGTTTCAATTTTTAATCATAACACGGCAATAATAGGTTGTTACAGTACGGTTGAAGGCGACAATGTTATCGTCAACATTACCTTATAAATATCTTATTTTTTTAGAAAAATTACAATGTGTAAGTAATATTCTAAACGAATACAATTTTTTTTAAATTTATACATATAATTTCTCAAAAACTCCTCACCTCATTGCGAATTAGGCCATCGTGAAGCCAATTTTAAAGTTAAAGATATAATTTTATTTAGTTCCCTTTGATCCAATTATAGAGTATAACAAAAGAAAATGTGCGTTTAGCTCTTATTTAAATAAATGTAACTGTGGCTGGTATATTGAAAATTTCAATACTTACAAAAAAGATAACTGAATTTAAATTACTCAGATCAGTAAATATAAATATTGATGTGTAAATCGATCATTTAAATGAATATATTCGTTATATGCCTATGGTAGTTTTTGTTAGTTCAACATGGTTTAATTTTAGGGCTTATTTCCATAAAATTTGTAATAAATTAGCTTCTTTTATTTTACATTTCCCTATTTAAATATACGGCCTTGTTTCAAAATATGTACTAATTTAATAGCAGTTGAAAACCTTTACGAACACATTGAGCTATTTGAACTATTGAAAATTCAGGAAGATATTTTAAAATATGTTCGTGCATATGTTTTAACGATACAGTTTAGTATTTTATTTACTATATACCACAATTGGTAACTTGTCTCAGGAATTAAGTTAATATATATAAAAGAGAATGTACGGTGTAGCATCTATTCTTTGGGAATATAGGTAAAGCCAAGGTTACAAGTTTAAGACAATATAAAAACTTTACTCTAAGCATTGTTTACACTGTACAAGCTGAATATTTGCAACATTAAATATGTAACCTTTTCGATGACTTTACAAATTTTCTGAAACGGATAAATTTACGTTATATGGCTTCTTTCGTAAATGTAATTCAATTTTAATGAGTAAAATTAAAAAGAAAACTTTCCCCCAAGAAACCTCATACATTTTAAATTAGAACCGCTACGTCGGCAAAAAAACCTAAATTATTGATGAGTCAGCATTTACAATCTGTACAGCTTCTTACTTGTTGAACTATAGATGTGCCCTTTATTCAAGTTCGACCAATAAAATTCTATTTACAATGAAAAGAAACAAATTCATGTGAATTAGGCCCTTGTGATAAACTGGAATTGTCAACAGAAACTTATTAAATGCTATGTATTTGTTTATTTAATAAAAAATATTTAAAACACATGAAGGACCGTTGCTTTAGAAACAGTGTTTATACATTCAAAAGTAATATATAATATTTAATTTTTTTTTTGTTTTAAATTATCAATTACTATAGTTTTTTATAGTATATTTCAGTAAGTTTAATAGAAAACCTGATGTATGGAAAATTAGCTTATAATTGTTTAATACAGTTAACATCATTGCTGCCATTCCGTTTACATACATATAGTTAATAAAAATACGGAAGTGTAATTAATTATTGTTAGAAATAATAAATATCCCACAATTTAAAGCACTCTTATCGAGTGTTGGGAGATAAAAAAAAATGTTATTACTCAATCCAACAATAATTGTTGCTACTTTTCAAAGTAAATTTTCAGTAAATGAGTATGTCGTAAATTATAGGACAAAGGGTGGCAAAAAGTCAACTTTATGTAAGTTTAAGTTTTTATACAATGAGTACAATGAATTTATGTACACATTTACAACTGTTTTGTAGATTTAAGAAATAGTAAGGTTCTCGTTAAAAAACTATTTTTCATTCTGACATTCTTACTTAATTGATAACAAATGAAAACTAATATTACTATAAATAGCTTTGCGAAATGACATAACAGTTTATAATGGAAGGATAAAACACTTTTTTGAGATGCTATGACAAAAATAGTATTACACTTTATTAATAGACTAATTGCACTAATGTATTTTGAAGATCAAAACAAAAACAAAATCGTTGGATTCTTAATCTTTCAAAAATAGCTTCACCTCACGTCATTGAAAATAGTTTTTAAAACTAAATATTGCAAAGTAACAGTAGTAAAAATTTAGTTGAAAATATTTTCCTTTATCCAACCTTCGCATTTGAGATATTAAAGATACCGTGTTATGATAAAAATAATAAGAATTAAAATCATTACTTACATTTTATACCAACATTTATTTTATTTTTTCACGGAATGGGTTTGTGAATAATGAATACTATACTCTTATATCTAAGCGTGGATTACATTTCTGTCATAGCGTTTGCAATGGTTTTTGTGCCTGTTTTTTTAGATTTTAACAAAATGGTAAAATTTGTCATCAAAAACTATTTTTCAATCCGAAAATTCCTACTTAAAATCGATAAAGAAATTAAAACTAATATTATAATAAGTAGATGTGAAAATGACATATAGTCTAATCCAAGTACTAAATACTTTTGAGAAGTTGGTGACAAGAAATAGCATTCAACATTCAATAATACACGAAATTGCACTAATGTGTTTTAAAAGATGAAGAAAACGGTAAGAGGTAGTTGATAATTGTTTTTATTTTTGATCTTTCAAAAACACCACGACAAATTAATTAAATATTTCAAGAAACTGGTGAGGCAAAAATTTAGCTGGACATATTTGCTTATTCAAAATTTTCGCATTTGATATATCTGTTATAGACAACTTGTTATGATGAGAAAATAAGAATTAAATTACTGCATACATTTTACTACCAAAACGTATTTTATTTTTTTCACGAACACAGGTTCTAAATAATGAATATTAATACCCTTAGCCAATGTATAGTCTGGCTTTACATTTATCTTATAGCAAACTAAGATTAATAATTTTTGCTAGAAACCCCATGTTTTTTTGCCACTAAGCGGCACTTGCGCTTTCCCGGAATTCAAATAATATTCTTTTTTTCTATCCATTTCAATTGCATTCCTTTAGTCCCTCTATTTTTCATAAAAAGGCCTAAAACTGTTTGTTTTTTTTTTTTTTTTTTTTTTTTTTTTTTTTTTAATAAAAGGGTCGTTCTCTTCTCCTTCTCTCTGTTGGAATATACTTCATGACTCTTTTTTGCCCATGTTTTCTCACCTATTGTATTCATATGGTCATTATTTTTTTTATGTCTAAGTTCTTATGTCTTTATTATAACCCTAGTTTTCGACAATTTCACATGTCTTAAGTTTATAGTTAAGTTTACGTTCATATTTATTGTATATATATATATT
Source organism: Homalodisca vitripennis (assembly GCF_021130785.1). Taxonomy (NCBI): domain Eukaryota; kingdom Metazoa; phylum Arthropoda; class Insecta; order Hemiptera; family Cicadellidae; genus Homalodisca; species Homalodisca vitripennis. The sequence continues at coordinate 106,199 of NW_025779241.1, forward strand.
ATACAATCATGTATCTATGATTATATTACTGATACAATATTTTTATGTCTACAGAAATGGCGATAGTAATATATTTTTAATTGCTCATTCTTAGTAATAGTATACATGAAGGTATGTAATTAATGTCACATGAACATATTTTAACTGTTAGAATTTTAAGAAAATGTGGAAACTATGTAGCAATGTGAGATACTGTAATTGCTATCAGTAACAATAGTAGACGATAGCCCTAGGACCAGGATAGGAGAGTAGGAAGCCGGTTAGTTTATTACAGCTAGGCCGAGCAGTTTGTGCTAATTGCAATCAGGGTGAGCGCTCTATAATTAACATGCATCACTCTAGCTCCTGGCACTTGATAGAGTGTGGTATTGCTGCAACTGTATTCTGGTAATCTATTCTGTATTCTGTATTTTAGATCATAATAACAATATACTATCATTCCATACTTTCATACTTCAAATAAGCAATGTATTCTGTGAAATATCTATTGAACTCGTTAGCAATTAATTTAGGATTATCACATGCTTGAACTGTAGACCCAATCAATCTTAATACAAGAGATATTTTCTGTTTTTTTCTTTATAATTCTCCTCACAACTTGCCAGTATGTTCTTTGAGTCTTTACTTACTTTTTCAATTTCTCTAGAGTAGTACTCTAATTTTAACTGTCTTATATCCCTGGAAATCTCTCGAGACAAGTCTCTGTAAATATTAAAAATTTCAAAATACTGCCTATTTACCAACCACAACTTGTACAATCTATTTTTTTTCATTTATCTTTACAATTAACTCATTTGTTACCCATGCATTATTACGGCTTCTATTTTTTACTACTTGTATACTTAACTAGTTTAGTTGCTTTATTACACATTCATGTATACAGATCATAGAAAATCAACAAAGCCCTATTTACATCCTGTGAGTTTAATAAATCTGACCAATCCGTAATTAATAATTGTCTACTTAATAAACATCTCATCAACATATGTAACATACTGTGCTCTTAATTCACATTTTGGCTTTATATTGCAAACCACGCCACGTCAATGCCAAAATGGCTTGTAAAGTTACAATGGACTACTTTACATTTATTCTCAATATTTTAGAATTTCTCACAAGTGCATGGTCCAATACAAGTGCTACTATGAGAAGTTTACCCTCGTAGGCTCAATTAATATTACTTTTAAATCCAAACGATGATATTAAAATTTTTATACAATATCGTATTTCTATCCAATATAGTAACCAATGTAGTAAACTAATTTCACGTTCATGTATATGTAAAGCAAGCTTTTATCGCTCATCGGATCATTGTTAGGGTATTTTTAGTTTTGGCCACATCTGCCTCCTAGATTTTGTTCAAGTAAACAATAATCATCATATCACATAGTAAATCAGGTAAAAACATTTTCAGAAGATGTGGAATTTTTCAAGAGTAGAGCAAGAACCTACGTGGATGAGGAGATTCTGTTGTGGAAGGTACTTGTAATCAAACAGTAAGTAAGGATATTTATGTGCAAATGATGGGGTGAAGTCGTTGTAGACTCTGGCCAACTCGTTCCTGTTTTTCTTTAGTTGTATAGTTTGTTCTACATTGTAAAATCTAACGCCACTACTATCCAATTCCTGTCATTCCTAAAACATGGAACATATATTTAACCTTTTATTACGTTAAATAAGTCAGGTATTTCATATAAGAGAGGTAATGATAAAGATCTAGATCAATAAAGATGACAAATTACAAACACTATTCCAGTTATGTAATTTTAAAGAACATTACAGATAATTATTGAACAGACACGTTTAGATACTATGGAAATATAAACCTGTATACCAGTGTAGAATATTCTAGCAACAACCTTGTTTTGGCTAAACACTGAATTATCACGGTAAAGAGGGTTGAACCACAAAAGCCGAGATAATTCTCTCTTGCTAAGGAGACATTATCGTGTTAAAGCTTTATCCAGACGTGATAGCTTCGTATAATACCTCCTTTCTTCTTACTCAATTAAATAACTTGCTCACAAATAAAATTAAATATTTTTTTAATTAGTGTAAGGTTTTTTAATAAGTCCTAAATCACCCATTTATGTCAATACCAACCCCTTTTGACCTTCTTTCAATAATTTGCATATTATGATTCCTTTGCATATTCATGTATTTTTGTAAATGCGCATAATAATGTTCAATAGACGAATGCCATTGATTTTTACAAAGGACCTTCAAAAGCATAAAACCTCTAGAAACTCCAAGACTCGATTTGATCTCTCGAAGCTTCAAAAAATTTGGAGGTCCTGTCCTGTGAGAGTCCCCAGCCCTTGGATATTTTGGATTTGTTCTGAAAATGTCATTTACCAGTCTAACGTTTTTATTACAACAATGACAAATAATTGTGTTAATTGCGTTTTTAATTTTTCAACATTTCAAAGGAGAGACGAATTGCTAAACGTAAATTATTGCCTGTTGACTTTAAAGCTGGAACAGTTTAAAAATATTGTATATGTTTATTATATTTTTTAAATAACACATTTATGTTAAAGTTATTTTCTTGAGGAGTTGTACAAGAACTGTATAAACTGTATTTTTTTCTTGATATCTATACATTATTACAAATAATTGGTTCAATGCCTTTGTAAATGCACATAGTTAAAAATTTTATCTCCAAGACAATAAAATTAGGCGCTCCTCCTAACCCAACGCAACGCGATGCCCCCGCATCGTTTGCAGTGACAATGAGCCATCGTGTTAACGATAACAGCGTTGGGCCTCGTTATCGCCCACTTGAAATGTTGTATATGGATAGTATAGTGCACTCCCTGTTGTGTCTTCTACAACATGCTGTTTATAAGAGTATTCCAATTAATCTGTCTTGAATAAATACTCCATTTTGAGGTTACACAAACTACCCGACAACATTCGGGTAGATTGGAGTTTTTATAAATGTTTACTCTGGAAATTGTAGCATTACTTCATACTATTATCGAATATAAAGATAAACTTCAGGGAAGTTTTAGTTCTTGTTTTTTGTGCTAAAATTACAAGTTATGGTGAAACAATGGTAGTTTATTTTCACAAATAGGAGCAAAATGTCTATAACTTGTGGTTTCATTTATAAATTCAATTCACATAAACTTGTACATATGGTGTTTAAACAATGTAAAAATCTGAATTAAACTACTGTTCCAGCTATAAATTATAGATTTGCTCAGTAAAAAGGAATAAATAGATTTCATAAAATTTTATTAAAAAAATTATCTTTATAAAATTTTTGCGACAATACTTTTATAAAACATATTCTACTGCTAAACCACCGATTACAACTCAATGGTGGAGGGGGTCACGTGTCGCATATAATGTAATTTTTAGATAGTAAAAGTATTTCATATTCAAGAATTTAATTAGTTTCACATCAACGATTATTTCTTAGTATTAAAACGGAATGTAATAGTTTCCAAGCTTTACAAATGTCGAGTTCAACGCTTTAGTCAGCAAGGAAGTGTAGCGGAAACATTTAATGATTTCCTCTTTGTCTCTGCCTCCTTCTAATATAATGGTAGTGGTTTTAGTACCAGCTTTCATTTCAAGAGTTCAAAGTTTGTCTCTTCCTAATTTAATAGTAAAATAAACAACTTACTCTTTTTCAGTTTACACCACGTAAGCGCAGCTAACACAAACCTATTTGTATTTTATTTTGTCACTATTTAGCAGTGAAGTTAACTTCCTACTTTGTATTCTTATAGAGCCTACAATAGAATTTTATAGCTTTTAACAGTTGGTATCCAGGAATTGACAAAAGCAATAAACAATGCAACAGGTGATATTCAACAACGTCGGTCATAGACACCACATCAACAATGCATGGTTGGTGTTAGCGGTTCGCTAAAAGCTCGCTTTCCCCCCGACGGTTATTGTCATAACCATACAATCCACTGGTAGTTCAAAGTTTTGTTAGCTCAATTCATATTTAACAGGTATGTGAATATAAAAACTAAGCTGTCGATCTAACACGAATTCACTTTGCCAGGAAATAAACGTATAGTTCTGTTGCAAACACTATGTTTGGGAACAATAATTATACGTGTCATCAAACAATCACGAAGTTAAGTGACGAAAATGAACGTCGTTATTGTGGTCGAGCGAGAACCATGTTTTAGTTCGTGTATAAAGGGTAGGGATCGGTAAGCTTCTATGCATCGAATATAACAAAGGTTGATTATAACAGAAATGAAGACTCTTTCTCTGTAAATTTCAATCAGTAAATTACATAAAGAATGGTTTTCTTTTCTGATCCAGTTGTTTTAAGGCCTGGTGGAATTTCATATTTTAATTAGCTTTCTACTGACGAAGTCACAAGGTGTTGGAAGATAATTTTATTATAATAAAATATTTAGCATCAGTTAAGTTCAAAAAATAATAAATAATATACGAAATTCCATATCTAGAGATATTATTTAAAACTCCATTTTAGAGGTTGTTTATATATCAAAATTATGTATATTTATTCATAGTACATATCAAATCTTTTATGTAAAACCTTTCCACTCTGATATTTCGGATACAGTACTTTAAGGTACAAGTTATGATTACAATTGTCGTTATCAAATTCTCATATTAATTTGTTTAAGGAGAAAGCGAGTCTATTTTAAGCCTCAATCAGTCCGTCATCATGGGCCAATGGCATGCGGGCCCATCTTATCAAGCGGAACAAATGGAAGAGTCGGTAAAGTACATGGTTCCTGGTACTGATAAAGTGATACGGTCACAGACAGGACTTGGGGATGGATTTTATCTAACTCAGACCCAAAGACCGACGTCTTAGACCACTCGACAATCAGCATTGCCTAAAAAAGGAAAGATACGAGTATATTTACTCCTGACGTTATACGTTATAGCTAGCAAATGGAGTCACAAAACCTGTCAAGTGCTTACTTTCCTCACTGATTTTTAATTGGTAAAAACTATTTGTTAGGTCAAATGTACTGTACACACTTGCATCTTGAAAATAATGATAAGTTTCTTGCACATCACCTATCGGGTACTCAACTCTCTTCAATTTTTGCATTTAACTTTGAATAGTTTACAACCATTCTTGATTTATTAGTGCCTGGTTTATTTACTAAAAATGTAGGACTAGCATAGTTTGATTCACTAGGCCTAATTATATTTTGCTTTAACAGGTAATTAATAATGCCTCTTAATTCATTTAATTTAGGTGGTGACATAGGATAGGGTCTCTCTCTAACTGGTTCTCCATCACTTACCTCCAGTGTAACTTCATAGTCAATAGCCTTACCTATTTTTGTTGTGAAAACTTCAGGAAAATCTTTCAATAATTTCTTCACACCTTCACTAGCTTAATGGCAACCAATTTTTATTTTTGTACTTACATTACTATTGAGTATAGTGGCATTTTCAAATAGCTCTACTTTATTTTCTGGCTTGAAATTAAAATAAAAGCTATCTTTATTTACAGTGAATATAAAAGATTGATATGTAATCCAAATAGGCACAAGACACAGCACACTCACTAGATGGTTGATGTCGCGGAAGAGAACAAGTACCTGTATAATTACTTTATTCTCAAATGTAGTGCACATACTTAATACTTTGTAATTAATGCTCTCCTCGGATGAGTATATGGTTTAGGATGATATCGACTTCAGTCTCGACTGCAGGTAGATATACTGGCTAGAAGAATTCCTGTGCCATCAGGAAATCAAACAATGGGCCAGCTGTTGCCTCCTGAGATAAAGCCAGGGGCGTACCGAGCGGCGCACCCAGGGGCGTACCGAGTGGGGCACTCGGGGTGTCAGCATCCTACTATGGTTCCACTCAGCATCATCTGGAGCTTCGTTAGATTTAAGATTCATAAAAATTGTAAATGTATAAATAGTAATGTGTGAATGTGTTTGTAGTTGTATGTGTTTATAGTAACGAACAAGAAATTTTCTTTTGGTAGGACTCTTCCACGATAATGCCAGTTTTGAGCGTGGGTAATGTACCGATTGTATTAAATTGTAATTCTTGGGTAACTGGAATACCGGTGGAAGGAGTAGGCCCAGAAGAATGATAAGGACTGGACAGTACAAAAGAGGCTGCTGTCAGCGAGGCGCGCATCGCAGATGGAAATGTTTGATAACGAAATTGAGTGGTGGGGGTGAGGTAGACGTACCTCCCGTCTCAGTTGATGGGAATATTAGTAACGAGTAGTCTTTGAAAGTGCTTAGAGTTATCTTTTTTGCTATTCATCATCGAACCTGTGGGTAAGTGAACCTTTTAACTTGAGTCCAGTCATTATTCATTCTTAGTTTATTTTGAATAATTTTGGGAAAAGAAATAGTGTAAAAAATTAAATTTAATGGGAATTTAGGAACTTGTCCTTACGATCTGTGCAATATAAAACTTGTTGGTGCAGTGAGCACATGTATACAAAATTTTATGTAAGTACTAAAACAGTTTTGTGGATGTTACAGATGCTTTCAGCAATAATATATAAATTCTAACACTGAAAAGAAATAATATTTAAAGTAAAGTCAAGACAATTAGTAACAAAATAAAAACTGAATTTTGAAGATAAATTAAAGTGAAGAATTGCCAGATCAGATTAGAGTGTGAAAGTTTTGAATTATGAAAATTGAATAAAAGACAGGCTGTAAGAACTTTGAACATTTTGAGTGACGAATATATTACAAGTTTGAATTTAAAAGTCATCAAGAAGTTTTTATTTTAATTTTAAATCCAGTAATTATTTTCAAGAAGAAGTTTTATTTTAGTTTGAACTTTATTTTACTTCAGAAGATTTTCTTATCCTTTTTTTTGAACCTTCACAAAAATTTAAATTTCAAAGCTAACCCCTCATGTGCCAGTAAAACGGTACAATTTTATGCGGGTTTGTGGTCAAGAATTTCGTGATGAAGGATTCAAGGCATCAATTATTTCGTGGTCGACACATATTGAAACCATCCTTAGTTTGTGGAGTCAAGTTTATGATCTTTAAGTTTAGTGGTTTATTATATTAAAACATTATTTGAAAATTTTTCGTTTTCGTAAAGGTAATGTATAGGGGTTAGGAACATTATTTTGTAAAAGCTGTATGCCACTCAGTAATATTTGCCTAAGAAAACACATCAGCACATAACAGGGTTATAATAAAATTAATAATTATCAGCTCTTAAGTTTAAGATGATTTTCATAAAGTGAAACAGTTACTTAAAAATATATATGTATATTTGTAAAAAATTAATTCGTTTTTCGTTGTTGAATAAAAGTACCTGTATTATATCCATATTCCCACTAGACTGCCCACAAAAACACAAACATGCACAAACACATTGTCGAAATCAGTGCTTAAATAACTTTACGCTAAGCAAATAGTTTAAGACATATTCATAATAACAGGTTATTTCTAACCATTTATTTATTAGTAAGTAAAACAACTCGAACTTTAACTACAGTATATATATATATATATATATATATATATATATTAGCTAGTTGTAAATACAAAATGTTCTACATTACTTAGTAAATGATTTACCACTAGTAAGTAACACATACTGCAATAAAAGGTCCGTCATAAATACAGATGCCACTGTAAATAATAACACCTGACATTGCAAATAACTCAACTAAAACAAATATAGATACTCATATATGTGATGTTTACGTAACACTGGTGTGTTTTCATTCAGTATTCGCTTGACAGCTTTATTTTATCTGCAACTAATAGCAAAGTCTAACGATATTGCAGGGACTTTTCAATGGTCTTTGGTTGGGAAATGTTAGATGAAAGAAAACTATTTGATATATTCTCATCAACCCTGCTAGTGGAATGTTTGCTCTTTATAAATATAGATTGACAAAACGATACTCTTTACTTTCTTTAAAAAACAGTTTCAACTGTGTACCATTCGTGTATTCACTACTTCTTGTTATACATATAAATGGCGTAAAAGCATTTGTACGTGCTACATATATTTCAGAATTACGCTAATTAAAAGTTACGAAATAAATTAAGTAAATTTTAAAATATTGTAATGATACCACAGTTAGTAAAAATTCCAGAATTGTGGGAATGTCACGGCTGGTGTTACAGTTCTGACATTAACTCGTCATTTTGTTTAGTCGCTGACATTTGGAACTGCAGCTCAATTTATAGTGGATCATTACAATATGCAACTCGGTTTATATTTATCCTATAATTTGAATATGTAATGAATATATTTGTATCCTTTTTTGGATTAAAAAACTAAAAACTAACATGTAAAGATTTTTTAAGATATTGCAAATACTGATGCAGAGTATTAAAAAAAAACATTGTCCGTGTATTCTGCTTTTTATCCCTAACAAAATTTAATCTCTTACATTGCTGATAAAGGCTTACGTTAAGGGGAGTACGACTCCCATAAGAACGCAATGTTAACTATATGTTGCATAGCTTACTGCTTTTTGGTTTTATTTTGAAGATCATGCAATTTTCTAGTGCCCTAGGAGAGGTTTTTAGTTTTTGTTTTTAATAAATAAATTATGAATTTTTACAATTTTTGTGTTTTAAAATTTTAATATATAAATATTGTAAAATCAAATTAGGATAATTATATCCCAAAACCCTCTCCTAGGGCACTAGTATTTTAGCCAAGGAATGTGTGATAAAAATTCCATTAAGATATCTCAATCGGTGTAGGTTTTATGCAGCATACAGTTTTAAAAAATTTAAGATTCGGTAAACAGCAAAAAAACAAAAAAATATATGTAATAAATAAATTTTCTTACATTTAATAATGTCTAGCACAGAATCTAGGATTGTCTGGATCATATTCTGCCTCATACAAGTCCTCTAACTTCCTATTGGCAACATTTCTTGACTGTCTAATTTTTTTTCCAAATCGGAAACAGCTTTTTCAGCTTCGGAAACACGGTCGAAATCGAGACGTCTTGCAGTTTGAAGTAAATTCCTTCCAATTTGTAGGCCTAAGTGTTCCATTAATTTTACTTTAGCTAAGTGTCCACTGTTGAATGTCAAAACAGCTTCAAATACACCAAATTTCAGGGTTTAAAGATTTACAAAAACAGTTCTGGCTTGGCAAGATCCCTGAATATAGGTTTGATCTCTTGAAGTATCACCTCAGGCAAATGGAAGTGCTTGGTGTGGTCATTGGTATCATTTTCACCGGTTGCTTTTACAAACTTGCACCAAGTGTCATCGGGTTTTAGGGCAGAGTTCGTGTCTAGCAGTTTCATTGCTGGACAAAAGATGAAAATAAGTTGCCCATACATCTTGCTTCATGGCAACCAGGTTGTTAATGTTCCTGCGAATAGCCAAACCATAAAATATTTGTATTTTTGGTATAGCAGCATCTGTCAGTCTGTTTTTGCCAGAAAGTGGTTTTCCATCAGACAATAGCGTTTTCTTCGACCTTTATTTTAGTTTGCGCAACCTTGTTCCCATTCTTTTTTGGACATGACCCACACACTCTAATTTACTAATATTAGTAAGTGGGCCATAGGGTTGGCTTTCAGAAACATCTTTGAATGCATTTGTGTCCCCGTCGCCAATATATTCTGTGTACTTTATATCGTACAAAGACACAGAACGCGCAAAAATATCAATCGCTCCTTTCACCTCCATCCCTCCGCTAGTGCCTAAATAGTTCGCAGTACACGAATCAATATGTATATTTTGGGTCCTGTCTGGGCATTGGCAATACTTAGACATTACTGGAAACTATTCCATTTAGGGAAGTATGGCCCCGTTTCTGCCAGGATCCGTCTACTGCCACACATAAATGTCTGTCATTAGGCTCCTCACACTCAGCAACTGCCTCATCTACAGTAAATGTCATAGACTCTTTACACAATAATTCAATGTGATGGCTAATAAACATTTCATGTTTTCTATACTTAGTTGGTGGAGAAGGGATATTCAAGATGCCGCATAAACTCTGAGCGGAAGTATATCCTTTTCCGATTACCCTCATGCCATAGGCTAACCTAATATTTAAATCAATAAAGTTTTGGGTAGTTTTCAGACCTAACTTGGTGTTTGTTTCCTGTCTACAAATATAATTACAATTGGTAAAAGTTTTATTGTTATCACAAATTACTACATGCAATGCTGATTTCAATTGCTAGGCCTACAATGGATTTTCTTGTAATGCTTAGAACTCCTTTGCATATATTACAGGCTGCTATATCCTTCAATGTATTGTTAAGAACACTCAGATCAATGACATCATACTGCATATTTTCAGTTTTACTATCATAGTAGTCAAAGTTGTATTGTAACTTTACCTTAGAGCTAGAAGTTGTTATAGGTTTATCTACAGCTTCTGGAGTGTGGGTAGGCCTAGGTTTATTTGTTTTCATTTGAGCAGTAATCTTCTTCCTATAAACACTGTATCTTCCTTGTTTCTTTTTGTTTCCCATAATGTAGGCTTAACCAAATCTGTACTAACACTACTACAGTAACACTAAAAATATTTACACTATTATGTTGCACGTAACTATTGAAACAAAACTTTGTAAACAAAGCAATCGCAAAGAACACAGCAGATTGAAGCAGAAGCTACAGAAACTGACAGTGAATACAACTGTCAAGCAGAATAGCCAACTACATAAAACTAAATCAACTGATAAATGTATCAGTGTACTGTATAAAGTGAGTCTGACTATAGTAGCGGGGCTGGATCGACTTTTTGGTGTCGAAAAAAAAACTTAATTTAACATACAGATACATTATTAATCATAATTATTTTACGAATCGATTACTTTTAAACGAATTGGTCTTAAAGGTGTTTTTTTCACACTGCTGGTTTATTTTTGCAATATTTTACTGCCTTTTAATTCTCTTTCCAGAGATAGTTTACTGCAGCTCTGTTGTAAGCATGCTAAACCATTATACCTAGAGTAATGGCGATAGCTCGGTGTTAGGAGAGTATTGGACATGGACATACTGGCGGTGTTACACAATAGCTGTCACGTGTTGTATGTAGTACCTTTATAACTGTCGTGTTGTATGGTAACACATTACTATTTAACCAGCTTTGTTACTATGATATGCTATGGGACAATACTGGATATGGACATACCACCGGAGATGGTAATGGAAATAGGTAAATATGGGGTACATGGTTGTATAAATGGCAAGTCTTTCACAAATTTAGTATATACATTCAACGAAATTTTACACTTCGACTAGATAAGGTTGAACGCCGGTAACTGGGTGTGTAACAGCGACCAACGATGTCCCTTGCGAACTTGGAAAAATCCATAATAGTGCATGAAGACACAATACAGGCCGAAATGCTCCAACTACTATGCTCAAGCTAATCTTTTATGTTGAGATTAAAGAAGTATCCTCTCTACAAGTCATAGATAAGGCTGATTCCCAATTCTTTCTGTTTTACTCACTTTACAAACAGGTGGTAGTATGGGTTTATTAATAACCGGTTGTTAACATAATAAGAACTGATCGTCAAGTAAAACTAACTTTCATATTTTAAATTATTTGGGGTTAAATAAATATACTTTTGGTAACTTACTATCAGACAATAATAATACTCTATATAAATATAATATATATATATATATATAAATATAAATATAAATAAATAAATAAATATATATATATATTTTTAATAAACATTCAATTACAAAAATTACTTGCTTTCCGAGCCCGGATCTCTCACTTGCCGGGTGAATGTGATACTACAACACCACGGAGCCCTTAATTTTTACAATTTAATTATTTTGTATTTGGCCGTATCTGTCACATATGTTTTAAATAACAAAACTAACATATGATGGGAAGACCAAATACCTGCCAAACGACTGTTATCTACATTATTTAAATCTGTATAAATGGCAATAGCCCAATTTTATTTCAATAAGCACAATACACTACGTAGCCTTTTATTTTACGAGGATTTTTCGTTACGATAGTTTACTTATAAGACCAATATAAACTCGGTTTATGCTAACGCTCAGCCAAATCCCAGTGACATGCACTATCTCAAATTTGACGTTGTACATATAGAGTTTTCATGCAAAATGTCAAGCCCCTACGTCGTTATTTTTAAGATATCGTGCGGACAGACAGAGACTAAAATTTTCCAGCCCCTCGAGGGATAAACTTCGCTAACACTCAGCCAATTTAAACTTAAAGCACTGTATTGGCTGAAATATTAAACACTTCTCGTTGTTATAAATAAAAACATCTATATATAAACCTCCTAATTTTACATAATAGATTTAAATTCATTGGTAAAAATAATAACTATTTAAAAATGCTAGTAACTTGAAACTGGACTGAAGTATCTATCAGGTGGATAAATGGCTGCAAGGGTACAAAAATTACTAGAGGGCGGTGAAATATTTGCCAGAGCTTATCGTTGTGGACCTGAGCCAAATGGTACTTTAGTCCGCATGTGAAGTTACCTGAGATCACGTGACCAAGTCCCTTCTATTTTTAGGATCTGTTGGATGTACAACAAAACCTGTAAATCTACACCTGACTTGTATCCCAAATTTATTATACTCGTGTCAAACTTGAGGAATTTTAAAGATTATGAAAAGTTATACCATTTTTTATTAGAGAATTGGCCATTGGATTGTGTAATGAGCTCCAAATTTAAAGGAATTCCGTAATCTATTAATCAAATATCAATCTGTGAACGTTTATTTGAGTATTTGTTTGATGCTTACACCGAATTAAGCATTAAAATATGTTGTACAACTTACAATAATCTAATAGTTTTACCGAGGAAAATGTTCCAATAATCTCAAAAAACGCTTTAGTTGGTGTAGGAGTAATTTATAGAATTTTCTGTCAATACAAAAACACAGTTTACAAGTGATAAAAAAATTCATTGTGCACCTTCCTAATAGCAGTTTTTATAAATCGTTTGACTGAAACTGGCAGTGTAGCATTTCGTACATCCATTAAAGAATCCATCAAGATAAAAATTTGAAAAAACAAATGAAATAAAATGAGGAAGATGCTTCAGAATACTAATGGAAAAATATCAGTAGGGAAGATACTTATGTAATATAGCTACAGTTGTGCTAATTTTTACAAAGAAGGAAAAACCATCACCCAAGGTTAGCAATACCGTGTTGTTCAATTGAAACTACAATCTACTTCACATCTTGGCTCTGTAACAAGAAAAACTCTCACTTCAAAATCCGGCATGTTATCCATAAGCAGGTTTACTTCTCAGTCTGGTAATTCTAACGATCTTACTGAAGCCTAAAATATATGAAAATTAAACAATTTAAAACAAGGTGGTGACCTCCCTCACCATTTGTATTAAGAAATTCGTAACACTTGATACTACAGATTTCAGTTTTTCCTAAATATTTAATTCACCAGAAATGAACCAACCCGTTGGCAGGCCTGTGGAAGTTTGACGGTGATAACTGTTACTTGTGTGTCGGACAGTCGGCTTTCTGTGCATCAAGCCAGGACAAATATAAATTGAGGAATTAATATTGCTTCAAACTTGCAACCTTTTCAATCATGGGTGTTTAAGGATCGATTCCTTACTCAGTAAATTTTTATTGTAGATTTCAAGGGACATCCATGTTGAGTGCTTATACAGTGTAAAATTGGCTCTAGGCTCCTGGAATATACATGTGGTGAAATAAAATTTTGTGACAGAGGACTATATATTTGTTATATAGCACGTGAGTATTCCAATTAGAGATTTTTACATGGGTTCTGACGAACTATCTTCCCACTTACAGTTACGCCCTGAAATACTTTCAAAGATCTGATCCAACTAAATCTGAGCGTGTATCGTCTAAGCTCATTACGTAAACCAAACATTTAATTTGTATGTTTGAGTGACGTCATCTCCTGTGTTTGAGTTGCTATTAGTTCCTGAAACCAGTTCATGTTATTGTTTATATTGCGGCTTGCGAAGCATATGGTTTATCCAACGTAGCTGTAACTTTGCAGTGCGTCCCATAGTATTAGTTAGATATAGGCAGTTGTATAAATATGTCATCCTTAGTGTGAGTGTTAGCCATATATTGAGTTTATTAAATTAAATCGAATTATTACATTAAATAGTGCACCTTCTATTCTATTCTATTCCGCACTAATTATATAATATTTTACGGATGAAAAACATTATGTTTTTGGTTTTGAAATTAATTTTAGAAGTTTATAGCTCTAAATTTTCACATTGTTAATTAATTTTATAGTGATTGTTGTTTTGGACGAAACATTTAATACGAAGGTTTTTACTTGTAGGGTGTCAAATATTGTGGTTTGTCAATATTGCAATATTGGTTGTATATAAAGTGTTTGACAACAAGGCTGCATATTTTATTCAGAATCTAGGTGCATCGAATTTTAAAGTAAACTGAACACAGTTAGTTTACAAGAAATAGATTCGCTGTTTACTGTCTCATTTTAAATGAGTATAAACCAAAACGTTTTTGTATTTTAATGTTCTGTCCCATCTGTTCGCAGGAAATCTCATTTATGAAATGGTATAATGGATGTAAAATAGTATATGCGATATTAAAGAAGCCTGTTACGAAATTTTTGGTGTTGTGTACTCCTGTTTTGTTTTATTGTAAGAGATGAAAAATATTCTCCAAAAGTTATTTTGTACATCTAGATGCAAGATTTTTTAAGCTGTAGCAGTCAAAATATTTACATCGTTTATCAGTTTCAAAGATTAAGCGTATAATATTTAGCGTAAGTAAACTGAGATCTGGCATATTTACGTTGCATTTGTGACCTACACCAATTCATGCCATTGCTTATCGTGAGCTATTTAATTTAAATAAATTAAACTATATATCAAGTTAAAAAATATCCTTTAACTACTCATGGAAATATAAAAAGCAACTTTTCCACCTCATGATAACTCTTGATATTACTAATTTAATTTAAATTTTATTGTTTTTTGAATCATCTATGGAGGTAAAGCATAAGTATTTGATAAAAAACAAAACATTTTGTATAAGCAGGAAGATTTCAAATATTACTAAAGTACTTTTAACGTAATTTCCACTTAGATTACCATCAAAATAACAAATTAAAGAGGCGGGATTCTCCGCAATTGATAATTATCATGTCTTAGGTCTGAATCCTTGTTTACATGCTGAGTTACAATTAACAAACACTCACTTTAATGAATTCATTAACAGCAACAGCTACAATTCCGGGGGGTGAGCACAAATAACAGATTATATAAACTGCCGTGTACTTTAACAATTCTATTTCTAAATGGACTCCTGATGATCAAGAGATACAAGCAAAGCGATTAATTTAACTGTTATGTGTTTTTTTTATTTCTACGCTGGTCATTGTTTTTTTATATTATTATTAAGGAACAGTCTATGCCTACACGTCAAAATAAGTTAATGCCAGTCTCGAACTGGACTTATGCAATTCGTCATAAAATATTCGCTAACATGTTTTGAAGAACTTTTCTCTACACTGTAACTGACCTCGATCTAATTTGAAGTAACTCATCTCCAAACAACTAGGTAAAGCCACGTCCCTTTTGTAGAGGACAATGTAAAAATTCCAATTATAGACAATTATTTAGATGATTCGGGAGCAAAATTTCCAGGTACATTATTTGAACGTATATTTTTAAATATTAAAATAAATACATAGAATACCTTGCTGAAAACAGAGACTTCGTAATCCCTCAGAGATCCCACACACCAATATGCAGCTGACCGTTGGAGTAAAATGGTCAGAAGAGAACAAAATGAAACTCAACACTAAGAAATGCCAAGTGATGACCTTCCATCGGAATCTCTCCCCCGTTGTCCATGAGTACAATATACGCAGTGAGCCCTTAACTCGTGTACTGCAGGTAAAAGATCTTGGTATTACATTAGTACCTTCACTGAATCCTGAGTTGCATGTGCGAAACATTTGCAGCAGAGGAAACAAAATGCTTGGATTTGTCTCCCGCTTCTCAAAAGGCTTAAGTGACACGGCTTTAAAAACTTTGTATTGTGCTTTGGTACGCCAAATCCTTGAATATGGCTCTCCAGTGTGGAACCCCCACCAGAAGTTTCTCATAGATGAACTAGAGACTATTCAAAGAAGATTTATTCGAATAGTGGGTGTCAGGAGTGGCCTTCTCTATCGTCAGGTTCCCATCGGGGAAGTGTCTCGTGATCTGGGACTCCTGACTCTTGCGAATCGCAGATTCTCCGCTGACGTTGTACTGCTGTCAAAGATCCTTAACGGCAAGATCGACTGTCCCGATATGCTGAGCCAGATCCTCTTCAGGACCCCTTCAGCCACTCGCTCCAGAGACCTATTCGCTAAGCAGCAACATCGCACCAACTACGCAGCAAAACGATACGATGTACCGACCTCAGAGTTCTGGTAATAGCGTCGCCGACATCGTTGACTTTTTTGTGGACAGTATACCAGTGCTCAAGAGGAAGATCGCCGGTCTGCAGGAGTTATCTGCCTAGGAGTTGCACAATGAGGGAAGACACTCGTTCTTACACTTTACCTGTACGTCTCTCATTGCTGTTATTTATATATTGTGTCTTGTTAATTCTTGTCTATTCTTGTTTTATTCTTATTGTTTCGTGCTAATATATTGCTGTTATTGTTTTCCATAGTTCAAATCACGGTACACTAATAATTAATTACGTTATTGTCATTCATAGTTTATATCCGTTTCGTCACTTAAATAGTTTATTAATCGTTATTGCTCTATTTGTCACTGTGGTTGTTTACTTTCATTGCTTAATTATTGTTCAAAACTGTAAAAATGGAGATGTCCGTTGAAATGTAAAATAAAAAATAAAAAAAAATAAAAATAAAGTTCAACTGCAATAAACTGAATGGAACACATTTCCATACATATTGCAGTTTTATACATACTTCTATAAAACCTTTTACTGCATTAGACACTTGTGCCAGTAAAACTTTACTGAATATTTCAATTTTAAATAATAATTAATTCTTATATATTTTTTAATTTTTATTATTGGGACTTTTAAAGCCCCACAAAATATAACACGATTTTATTCTTAACGCGAGAGAGTTAATTATTACTTTATTCTAAGATTCTAGACTTTATCATGAGACTGCTTTAAAGTTAAGAAGGTGAGATTGATTTTCTTGAATTCATTCATGGGTTACCCCTAAGCAATAATTTTTTAATATTTTCTTCTAAAATTCAGTTAAAAATAATAATCAACTGGTTTTTTTTTTAATATACATATATCACATTTAGAATATTAGAAAATATGGTTTTAGATATTGCACTAATCCTATATATGCTTAATGTCCTAACCTATGAACATCATGTGACTTCTGATGTTGTGCCATAACTTTCTCTATATGCCTCATAATTTAAATAGAAAAACTAGAGACTTTTCATTGAGATCAAACACCATGTAGAGTTGAAATGGGGGTGGGAAATCCTAGAATAATATATATATATAAATCTGTTTTGCCAAATTCCCTATGTACACACACCAACACACAATGTTGAAAATTTACACATATGTTCCCAGTGACAAATAAAGAAAAAATTTAAATTGTATTGCATCCAGCATTCAAATATACATATAAGAATATGTTTTATATTGACATAAATAATTCCTATTAATTAAATCATACGTGATAAGAAGATTAACTGAGTTATTGCTCTATTATCTGATACAGATTTTATAGGGACTTCTATCTCTCCCAGCGTAGCGGTGCGCATCATAAACTCCTCAACAGAATAAAATACACCAGGAACAAAAATGTGTTTTTTTTAAACTCTTTGAAATTTTTGAAGATTTAGAGCATTAAAGGAAACCCATTAATTAAACTAACACAAATTTGGTTGTGGAGTAAGATCAAGCTGTTGTTCTGTAGTGTACTCGATAGTTTTTTCCTTCATACCCATTACCAAAGTACACTTTTGAGAAGCATTATAGTATAGTCTTGAGAATCTAGAGGCTGGGTAATGTCAGCAAAACATCTTTACATGAATTTCTGAAATTTAATCTTGAAATAATTGTAATGGTTTTCTTCTGGAATCTAAACTCTCTAAATAGTTTTTCTGGGGAATAATTATTTCAACAGCAAGGTGGTTGACATTCGGTTCGGTTAAGTTCAATGTTGTGGAAAGGTAAACACATTTCCGCAACCCAACATGGAAATAAACTTTTCTGACGTCTTTCCAAACTTAAAAATCTTCACGTCATATGAACTAAACTTCCGAAACTCACTTGCAGTTTCGTATTTGAAAAGTTAATGGAATGTTTCAGTAAAGTGCATGGTACAGAAACCAAGTAATACTAGTCATCGTACAAATAAATGTTGCAATTGTATGCTGAAAAGTTAAAGGATATCTAGTGTTACTAATGCTAAATTAGAGCTAAAAAGTTACATGTTTATGTACAACTCAAACATTTGTGTAGATATCAAGTTCACTTTTAATCTCCATGGTCCTGTGCAATCTCCACGATTGTTGTATATTATAGGAGTTTTTATTAACATATACAGTGATTCAACATTACTATTATTATTATTAAAATTATGTAGACTTAACGGTTTTACCTTTACTTATAAAGTAATGGCTTAATTTAGTTGGTTTTACATGGTTAAAATTCTAAAATTTAATTCTTTTATAATAACAAACTTTGTAAGCAATAACATGTATAAAATAGATAACTATTCCTAAAGCCGATCACTTGAAACACAAGTCTATGCACAAAAAGACTTACTTGCCTTCACTAACCCTAAGGAATATCATTCTGTCATGTCACTCAATTACATAACAAAGCTCCTAAATGAATAACAGTACAGGGAGAACTTACTGGCAGGAGAATCACTGAACCTACGAAATGTACACCTGCTACTATTTATGTCTAGATTTCAAAACCTTCTGTAACATTCCTTTCATACAGTATAGTCTAATATAAACCTGTATTTTTATAACTGTAATATTTTCAGGAAGGACACAGGGTTAATACGAACCTCAAAAATTAACAATAGTAATGTTCGTAGTTTCCTCTGAACAATAAACCAAAAGAAAAAGCAATGTCTTTTTCTTTCCAACAATGACAGAATAGATAAACACAGCAAACTGTATCATAAGGCGAAGTAACAATCCAAAAGTAATAGCTTTATTCATGTTTTGAAGTTGCATGACTTTATTTCATTAGTTATGTATTTGTTAATTATACAACACAAGACTAAGTTTTAGATCTTTGATTTAATTTATGAGAATAATTATTAAATTTATTTAATACTTGCATGGTCTATTGAAGTGGTCGCCGTGTTTCGTGTAGTCTATGAGGCCAAGGAATACAAAGGAATCTAGTACCCAGGATTGACCATTCTCTGAAAAAACTTCTCCTCCTTAAACTTTCATGCTTTAGAAACTTCTGCCACTTCTCTGATAGCTCCCTGATCCTAAAATTATCCCTTTCTCTGAGAACTGGCTTCTTGAGAGTTCCTGACATCTGGCAACTAGGTGTTTAAAAGGAATGTCACTAAAAGATGCTCTAAAATCTTTGAAACTCTGAGGGACTGACCCCCTAATACAAATAAGTTAATATTACTGACATTAAGGAAATAAAATAATGATATTCCTAAATTTTGATATGTTAAGTTCATTATGTAATTTTTGTATTTGTAGAAAATAGATGATATATTATTTAAGTGCCTCAGATCGGCTAAACAGCACAGTATTTGTATTATTTTACTTAAACCATTTCATGCTGAATCGTGCAAAAACGTGTAGTTTGACACTACTAACCACGCAAAGAACACTCAATGGTCCAAAGATATCTCGGGCTACTACAAATAAAAATTACTAAAGCTATCAAAAGATGCACTTGCTGCTATCCATCGGTAGTTTTCAAACTTCCAGTAACAATATTCACATATATATTGCATATCACAGCATATCGGATAAGAGTATAGGAAATTATTAATCTTTTAAAGGATCTCAAACATTTTGAAATGTAAGTGTTTATTTCTGGAATATTACATAATATACAGAATTTCTATTTAGACTTAGCCTCATACTACCAATAGTAGATTAATAGTTTTTGTGAGGTATTCAGTGAAACTAAATACATAATCTTGATATTCTCAAATATTCCCAGATATATTTTGGATGAGTAGAGATTATTATATCCAGGCAGATAGTATCCACTAGCAACAGGTTAATTTTAACTTCGTCGCACTCTAAAATGTTTTAACTTTATTAATACAGTACTTGTAATTACTAATTACAATTTAAATTCTAATGTTTGTAAACGAAGTTTGAAATAAAAGCTTTATCTTTAATAAAGCGCGGAGATTTTGAAACTAATAAAGTTAAGTAATAAAGACAAAAGTTTATGCATACATATTAGTTGACTCAATTATAGCTTTTTATCATGGACATTGGGTTTGAGTTACTATAAAGTTATGGCTAGATTTGTTCCAGAGCTATGCTACATCTGGCCAACTTTCCTTCTGTCTGGGGTACCAATATCGTACAAAACTAATGATATAAAATGTCTGTCCTCTAACAAACATTATAATTTCAGGTAAAATCTCTTTAATTTGTGCACACTAAATTAACTGCAAATATCAGTAACTCGATATCCCCTTCCCTAAAACATTTCCATAAAACTTCACTATTCCTAGATTGTCCATACAGTCCAGGCCTTGTCTAATACTTCATCGTCCCGGAATCGGTAATATGCTACTGTTCCTGTCTTGTCCGTATATTACTATCCTGGGCTTTTCCAGACTTCATCGTCCCAAACTCAAATATTTCTACAACGAAGGCCGCAATAATGAGATAGTCCAGACCGCTTTTAAAATTGAAGATTTGATAAGTAGTAAATAAAATTAGATACATGTATAGACTATTAATATGTTCTGGTTCACACATATATTTGTACTATAAAATTATAATAATAGTATTTCAAAATATGAATTTAACATACTCGTATTCTTTATCTACAAAATATGGCAGTAGAAGTTTTAACGTTTGTTTCAATATTGTAGCTGTGGTCTCTTATTCTGTTTGCACCTTGCATCTGTTGCTTTACATTTGTATCACAAGCAAGTTGCGAAAAAGCTGAAAAGGCAAAAAATGTTTCTATGGACAAAATAGGAAACTTAATAA
Organism: Homalodisca vitripennis; assembly: GCF_021130785.1. NCBI lineage: Eukaryota > Metazoa > Arthropoda > Insecta > Hemiptera > Cicadellidae > Homalodisca > Homalodisca vitripennis. The sequence goes on from NW_025779241.1 coordinate 127,321, forward strand.
CATAATGTTACAACCACATTTTTAAAACTGTTGTGTCACTTTAAATTGTTGGATTCGAATTGAGGGAAAAGTTAAGTTATATCTTAAACTAATGCATATTGTAAATGTATCACGGAATCCAAATGAAATATTACATCGACATATCAGAGAGGGCCAGCACGCGGTGAGATATCCTGCTCACGGCCTGAATATATCGTTACTTGATGACATGAGTCATTTTGAGGGAATTCGGTTACTGTATTCTTCCATAGCTAACAGGCTACCTCTCAACACATTCATGATAACTATTCTTATTCGGTAAAACAAGTAACTGTATTACATGTAAAGTTGTAATCAAAGTAATAAATTATGAACTCTGCTAATGGGACTTGAAATATCTACAGATTTAGGGTACCCTTAAACATTTCAAAATAACTTTCAATGTGGTGATTTAGACAGACCTCATCATAACTTTAGAGAATACAACGCAAGCACAGTTAATTATCACTTAGTCGGCGTTAGAATGAACTGTAAATTACACTGTCAATAAAATTTGTTCCGTTTCGAAACTTGAAATATTTGTAAATGTAATTCTAGGCAGGAATTATTTCTCGTTTCTCTCACTGATGCAGAAGTGTCCAACACTTAAGAGCAGTATAGAGGGTAAAAATAACGTGTAATAATATTGCTGAAGCTACGAAAGGCTGACCTGCTGCTGTCTATGGATAGTTTTTAACATTTCCTGTAGCAATTATTTTATACAGAATTTTCTCAACGTGATAAACGTTGTTATTCTTGAAAATTATAAATAATTGTACAACTTAGGTGATCTATGCAGTTCCAGTAATTAAAGAATAGTTAAAATGACAATTTAGATAAGTAATGAGTCTGTATTAAGTAATCGAGTATTATTAAAACGTGAATCGGTAAGCAACAGATCGTGAAGGTTGAGCGAATATACGGATGACAGGAACTGTGTATTATTCCTTTAAAACATGATCTGAATCAATCATATAATAAACATATATCAAGCTCACAATAATGTAATGTATTTTGGAGCGTAAAGAAATCAAATACTCTTTTAATAGAAAAGTTTTTCTGAGTGCTGAGATTTTCTCCGGTGATGTCAAGTTGAAGAATAAAATTACGAAATTTAAACTAGTTAAAGTAATGAATGCTTGCTTTAAAATACGAGTAGCCATCAAGTGTGTTGTTTAAATTAAACAACCTTAGTCATTATTATAGGTTCTGAAAGTTTAATTCCCTTACTTCTGGCTTGTACAAACAATCGGTAGACTATAATGTCCAATTTATCATAATTTGCAGATTTAATTGTCTTTATTATTCGAACTTGCAGTGGCTTTAAACGGATTTTAAGTAAGCATTACATTATTGTGATTTTGTGCCGGTTGTTTATTGTTATTCATGCTTTTGTTATTTATTTTAGTTGTAATACTGTATATAACTAGGTAATTTGAAATTAATACGTGAACATCTAGTATATAGCATAACATATAGATTTTTTTTAGTTTTTATAATTTTTAGTTTCAGGATTTTATTGCTAATGAATAGAGTAATTTTGTAGTACAGTGTTAAATAAAGATATATTGACAATAATGACAATATTATCAGTTTTTGAGAATAAAGCTGAACAATGAGTGCATATATAGATGTAATAACCAGTAACCGGTTCTCGTATTAGTATTTAAAACATTCGTTTGCTTATAAGGAAAACGTGTAAGAAATTTAAACTTTTTACGATATCAAGAAGTTGGAGAATTAGTAATGATTGAGTTGATGTTTTACCTTCCCGTGAATCAGTGAATCAGTGAATTATTTAAAATACTCGTTACAATTTACCCAGAAAAGCTTAATTGTCCATCTTGTGGCGAGGCAGTTAAATATACGAGCCGCAACATTGTACTAAACTCCCCAGAGAACAGTCTCACTAAATATGCAGATGACCCTTGAGTAAAACAGATATTTTTGACTTCACTAAACCGGGTAGAATAAATTTACATATTTATTTAGCTGTCACTGCAATATGTTTTATAATTTAGATTTTCACGTTAACTGCGGCAATATTTTTTATTATTTTAAATTATTTAACTTTCAGAAATTAGTTTTATTTTTCGCCTTTGAATTGTGAGATTTATGTAAATAAAGTTTCAAGAATCAAAGTGAACTGTTCCTATTTAAATTACAGGTTTTGTGAAGGTAACGGGATAATTTTGAACATTGCACATTTTTAAGAGAAACAACTTATAGTGATCAATATTGCATCGTATACATATAATATTGGTTGATATAGCGTAGACATTTATGATGAGTGAAAGGTATTGTATCATTATCGTAATATTGTTGTTTTGCTGTTTCGTCCAGAGACTGATACTGGTCCACAGCTATGGTGCTCCTTGAGAGATTAACGTTAACTGTTTAGCAGTTACTATTATTGATCTAAAACGCCACATTTCATCCCCTTTAAAACATATAGTTACTGTGAAGGCAGTTACCAGTGACTATGCGCTCGATGTTGTATTGAAAACACATATCATAGGCATATCCATTTTGGCATAATAAACGTTCCTGAAATTAATTTATGATTACTACAAAATATTCCATTCGTCGGATTTCATTTAAGAATAATTAGACACTAAGATAAAGACAAATTTTTGAGACTCTAACGTTGCAGAGTGAACCAGTTGATGTAAAGAACAATTAAATACTGGAATGTCTCTCTAAAACTTCATAATACTTTCATATTATAACAATTTCGATAAAACTTGACTTACTTTTAGCCCTAGTAGAGAACAAATAAGTTTCGTAGAAATGTTTTGTTAAATAGGTTCGAATGGGAATGGGGAAAAAGGGGATAGGACAAATAATTAATGCTGTCAATTAAAAAAACTAAGAATATGGTGCTAAAACATTTCTAAACATTTATGTAGCGATCTCTGTAAATAATATATCCAATATCCCTTTTATTTTATTTCATTACTAACCAGGTATTTAAAAATTATTCACAAAGCAAAAAGCCATTTATAGTTAGGTAGTCTGTTGAGAACCAAAAAAACTGAATATCTAATTACACCGTTCTAGTAGAGTTCAAATTAGAAAACGATTTATAATTCTTCTAAGGATTGCAATCATATCTCAGCGTCTATGAGATTTCTTGACTAGCATATGTGTATGTGTATTTGTGTAATTTTGTTTTGGAAGTTATAAGGCAAGTGTATTTCAAATATCATCATAAGCATAGTTCTTGTAGGGGGTGCTACCCTATAATAATAATATATAATAATATATATATATATATATAATATATATTAGTGGTTGTTTGTCTTGGAAAATGTTTACTTTGCATTTTGAGAGTATGAATATATCAAATTCATTGCTCTTATCAATCTGGAAGTTGTAAAAGTTATTATAACTCTTTTAGTGTTTTGACCCGTAATGGTTAAATTTTCTTTATGAAAAATGAAAATGCACTAGTTTTACTATTTATTACTAGTTTTCTTATGCCTATAAGGAAAAAGCGTACAAAAATTCAAACTTTATATGATATCGAGAAGTTGGAGAATTAGCGATGATTGAGTGGAGCCTTCGCCTTCTCGTGAATCAGTGAAATCCCCATGAAACTACCCGTGATCAAGCCCCGTACCCTCTAATTGATTATATCTTGGTAATAATATTTAGTATTCGAAAGAAATTCAAGATGATTTTGAGTTAACAACGTGGGATTTAGCATTGGAAACCAGATTATCTGAAACGACTTTAAAAATACGATCCTGTTTCACATGATCACAGTCATCCTTCTTGGTTTTATTTTCATTATGTCATTTAATGAGTTGATAGGTCGCGATAACTGATGATTTTAAAATTCAACCTGATTAGTTGAATGTAAAATGTAAAATTATAAGTTATTTCAAAAATAATCACAGCGCTATGCGAGGCAGGTAATAATAGTACGGTGTTATTAACCTAAAAAAAGGCCTAACCTTGACATCCAAAGTAAAAGTTTTATTCCAACTCCAAATTGTTCTATATAAACCCCTCATATTGTTTTGGTAAAAAGTTACACACCATTTTGAGCGTCGGGTTTGGGGCGGAGGGGGAGAAAAAGTAGGCAATTTAGTAGTTTTTTTTAGTTTTTTTGGAAATTGGTTGAAAACTAAGCTGTTTTAGCACAAAGAGTGTTATATAAAAAAATATTCTACATGAAAATTTTTAACAAAAAATATCCTATGCATATTCCCTGTAAAATTTACCGGTTCATGAGTTGCACACGGTGTAAAAATAAAAATGATATAATTTTTTAAGGTTTTTTTTTTCCACAAATAAAGCTATATAGAAATAAGTAAATAATTTAATTAAAGAGTAATAATATACTACAGTATTATAGTCAAAGAGAGGCTAAGAAGCACCATAGAAGGTTGAAAAAGTAAAAATAATTGTTAGGAGAAACGTGGTATTACAAGCAGGCGTGGCCGCCATCATAGTGACCTTGGACCGCGGGCCACAACCAATGGCGGGTTCTGTCTTCTGCACCTGTTGTCTGCCCCCTCCATTCCACCCCTCCCTCACGCACTGTCACAGATCGATCGATATTCTTCTTCAGTCGTCTTAGGAGACAAGTTGAGTACGTTTGTGCGTGGTACTTCTAGTGCAGTTTTGCTGTAAATTTTTTATGGTTGGTGTTTATAGTAACGTGCGAATTATGTGAAAATTACTTGAGATAGTGTGGTAGTTATGGCGGAGGTGTGTGTTAAAACCTTGTAAGGACAAGGGTGGTGAACTAATTACTCTGACTAGAAAGGCGGTGGACAAAATAATTCAGTGCAGTGAAATACGTAAAGATGGCGTCAAAGCCAAGTTCCTGCAGAATGATTCGCTTCAAGTACATAGTAAGTGTCGACAAACCTATATATTACGTCCAAAACCACCTGAAATGGAAAAAGAACCTCCAGCAAAGATACCACGTGAATCATTTGATTTTAAAGCCTTATGTTGTCTTTTGTATCTAAATGTATCTAAATGCAGGAATCCTGCTCAAGAAAAGTGGAGTTTAGTGCAGAAACTTGAACCGATTGAAAGCATCAGAACGGAAGCAAATAACAGGCATGACAAGTGGGGAGATGAGGTAAGTGTGAGGCTCTCTCAGGTCATAGATCTCGTAAGTTTCTGATGGGAGGTACCACTGGCATTGTTATCAGACATTTCAAAAGCCAGGATCGTCACGGCCCGAAAAAAGGAGTAGCAACCAGTAAAGGTGGGTCTAGTGCTGATGCCAAAAGAGAAGACGCTTTTGAAAAGCTATGTGATTATTTGGAGGAAAACAATGAATGTCAATACGACTTTGAAGAACTACAAAATATATTCCTTCGTCTGAGCCCTGAAGGTGAGCCATATACTGTCACACATTTCAAAAGAAAACTTATCCAGCGTTATGGTAATAGTTTAAATTTTGCAGTTTTACCACGAAAAAGAAGTGTGATTTGTTTTTCTGGAGCATAAACTAATATTTTATCAGACAACTGTTATAAAAATCGGAACTGTGATAATGAAGCTGAAGAGGAACTGAGATTGATCTAAACTGCAGCAGCAATTATTCGACGTGAGATAAAGTCCAAAAGTTACGACTATTCCCAGTTTCCAACAAATTGAAGATATTTGTAAAGGGGGATCTGAAACTGGTACCTGAGTTGTTCAATGTCTTGATAACTGAAACCATTCAGCCTACTTGTACAAGACAAACATCCGAGAAAATCCAGAGGGCAAAACAAATTATGGAAAGGAAAAAAAACAGCAATATGTCACAATATAATACGCGCGCTGCTCGTCCAAGATCGTTTTTTATCCCCAGCCCAACTTGGAACGGGTGTTTTGTTACACAGAAAATTTGGTTCGAAGGTCTTGATTGACACCCTGTGCAATATGGGTGTTTGTGTACCTTACCAGGAAGTGTTGAGATATGAGAGATCCGTCACTTGCCAAGAGAACACAAGAATAGAGAACGGTTATGTGCAATTCGTGTTCGATAACGCAGACTACAATGTTCACACACTAGATGGTCATAACACCTTCCACGTCCATGGGTGGAATTGCTTGCATTACACCTAAAACAGCTCTTCAGGTTGAGGAAAATGTACCTCGAAAGAATGTTGCTGCTCAAGCTGTTGAAAACAAAGGCCTGTTTGACTTGCAAACTTTACAAATAAGCCCCGGCTACATCTGGATATTCTAAAAATAGTCCCTACAAAACCTTGCTTCCCTAGAAGACAAACCATCACTTTCATACAAAAATGGACGAACACTTAATATGTTTTGGTTGAGTGGCACCTGGTTAGAAGGTCCAGAAGAATGTTAGCCTGGTTGGAGAGTGGCTGCATGGAAAAGCTTTATGCGAAGGAACAGTTCCAAACTTCGGCTGTAGTCCCTCTTCCATTTATCAACTTAGCTCCTTCAAATCCCATCAACAATTTATACAGCTCTTCTTCAAGCTTCCAAACAAGGGGCTAGCAATGGTCAAACGATAACAATGGTGACTTTTGATCAGCCATTGTATGCTGAAGCTCGTGAAATAGTAGCCGCATCATCTCATGACAGCCCGTTGAAGTCACTCTTCATTAGACTAGGAGGATTTCATTTGTTGATGTCCTTTTTGTCAGCGATTGGATTCATCATGGCAGGTAGTGGTTTGGAGGAGCTGTATAGTACTGTGTATGATAAAAACAGTGTTCAACAAATGATGAACGGGAAAGCTTACTCTCGGGTCATTCGTGCTCTCTACCTAGTCGAAGAAGCACTGATGACTGTATTTTTGAAAAATAATGAAACTCTCATAAGTGTGAAATAAAGATGAGCTTAATAATGTCTATTCAAATTTCAAGCATATGCAGCAATTGCTCAGGCCAAGCATGTGATAACATGGACAATAATAAACATCTTAGACGACGAGCTAGAGAAGGAGGATAATGTGCTGGAGGATGAGTGAAGTTAATAAAGACATTGAACATTCCAAATTTGAATGATATTTATGCTTAAGAAGTGAATTTATGTTGCAATGTTCGTAGAAGTTCAGGGTGGGTTTCTCCGTACCACAGGTTTATATGGCCTAGGCCTGTGGAAGCCTCTTTTCCCTTAAAAAAGAGTGCCCCTTGATAAGGTGGTGAGGTTGTCGTTCCTTCAAGGGCTTATCACTAACATACCATCGGCCACTGAAATAACAACATTCTTTTACGAAGGTTATTTTTTTTAAAAATTATCAAAATTACGAAAAATTTAACATTTACACCGTCTGTAACTCTTGAACCGTAACAATTTAGACTGATTATGAAAAGGACCATTCTTATTTAAAATTTAACGTAGAACATTTTTGTATATAACAATGTTTAGGATAAACCGCTTAGTTTTTGAAATATTTACGAAAAACTAAAAAAAACTAGTGATTTTTCAAATTCCCCCCCCTCACCCCCAAACCCGACGCTCAAAATGGTGTAACTTTTACCATAAAATAAGGGGGACTATGTAGAGCAATTTGGTGTTGGAGGAAAACTTTTACTTTGGATGTTGAGGTTTAGGTCTAATTACACCGTACTATAAAACGAGTGGGCTCAATATGCATTACTTAAAATATAAATTTGTTCGATACACATTAGCTAACAAAGGAGATGAAACCATAAAATCACTTCCACGACAGAAGATTATCTTCGGTACAGAGTATTGATGAGCAGTACTGACATACAATCTACGAGCAAGATAGACCGAGCTTGGGTTATTCAGTATCCACAGGGGGTATTTATAATCATAGGGAAAATTCGCCGTCAAAAATTAAGACTGTGAATAATATAAATATTTATAAAATAAAGAGCAGTCACAGTAAACATGTGACTGTCATAAACTGCACATGCATATGAACGTTGCATCAAATAAGATACTTATTATAGCTAATAACTGTTAAGCAAAGAAATTTGCTGTAACCCCTCACCCCTACAAAAAAGTATTTAAGTTAGGTAATTTTTATCGCCCTATGCTATATATTCTTTTAAATTAGGTAAGCACGATAAACTATTTTTCTTACTATTTATATTTGAAGAATGGGCTTGGATTTAACTCGTTCCTATTGACCAACTTCATAAAACATTAAATGGAAAATACTCTGAGAGAATTGGAAATAAAAAAATGATCTTGTCTTTTATGTAGGGGTGTGGGATAAACGGTTTTTTTTTTTGTAGAAATGTATGAAAGCCGTCTAACTAATAAAAGACTATGCTAAAACAATTTTATATACTAGCCCAACTTTACAAAACGCCATCTCCGTCATCATAGTTTATAAAAGGAAATTTCGAAATTGTTTTATATTTAGTGAAACATTTAACTGTTTAGATTAAACGAGTATTAATACTGGAAATGGTGGAGTAGTAACTTTAATCTTTCCAAATCTTATAGCTGGGAATGATAATAGCTCGTATTAAATGGATGTGGAAATGGCAAGTTTTTCATAAATTTAATACAAAAATCTCAACGAAATAACATGGACAGATATAGAAAAATATTGACCAACAATGTTACTTGAGAATTTAGCAAACTCCTTGATGGTCTCGGAAGACACAATACAGATCGAGGCGCTGCAACTGGGCTGAGAATCAAGTTAATCTTATAATATGTTAATATACTCGATTAACTTATTTTACAAACCATCAACCAAAGTTTTGTTTTAGTTGTTTTCCGTTCTATCTACTTTATGGAAATAGCTGTAAGTTCAGTATATTAGGGCTTATTCATAATAACTAATTAATAATTTTATACGTGATTTGAAAAAAGTGTCAATGCCATGCAAATGTAGTGCAAGCTTGGCACAAATAACGAATAAACCGTACTAATTAAGTACATAGGATAAGTAATTGAGTTCTATCAATGATAATTTACACAAACGTAATAAATACTGCAAACAAAAATGGCAGTTAATTTAAAGATAACAAAACATGTTTAGACGCTAAGTCAGGCAAAGTTGTGTGATTTCCCCGCTACCGATAATTGCTCCACAACAGCCAGTAAAAGTGTAGTAAAGGATCATTTGTATTGACCAGTTTTGGATCACCATCACGTTAAATGTATCAATGTTAACGAATACACAAAGCCTTAACTTCGGTTTAATAGTGATACTACGAATTTGTACTTAGACTTTGCGTTACACAGTTGACTTGACCATGCAAACGCACAGAAACTAAAAACGATTTATATTATAAATAAATCATAACCTCGTTTAAACAAACAGTATATGAATAATACCTTCTAGTAATAAAGGTATATAATTGATACTTGTTTGCTTATTGGAACTAGAGTATTTTTAAACTTGGATTTTCCTTCGTCGAAACTTCTGAAGGACTTAAACCAACTAGAAAGCAAGTCATTCGTTTTGCTGTTTTGCTACATGTGCACCGAGTCATTATGAAACTCTAGTATTTAACATCTGCTGCAGGAACAAACTGTAGAACTGCAGTTTTATGTTACATCCTCTTAACACTCCCACGTGATTTTTGTGTTAGAAGAACTTCAGAAGTTTCTCGTCTAATTAGAATGGAACAGATTACAGAGGGACGACATTTACTTAACATATATTTATTAAGTAATGAACTTTGCTATTACTGAAATGTCGTTTTTTAATATTTTTAGTTATTACTTGAAACAGGCCGTTGGACGATCATGATATCAGTTTGAGGCCAAACAAAATTTTCACTAACGAGCAGAATAATAAAAATTGTTGATTTTTATGATCATGATGAGATATACAAGATATCTCGAAATTTTTACCCAATATTCAAAATATTGTACAACTGCTAATAGTAAAAGTGTATTTTGTCATATAGAAATATTTGGTGATCATCTCTTTTCTTTTTTAGATTAAAATTTAGATATTATATAACAATAATAATAATAATTATAATAATACATAAATTAGGACATTTTTGTTGTAAGATTACAACTTTTGTCCTTATTTTATAAAAGTATATCAGTATTATAAATGAATATGGCCAATTTGGCTGGAGCCATTAAAATTTAACACTAAAATTAGTTCAACAATTTAATATTGTTAGCAAAGTTTTGACGTTGTGTTAAAGGGGAACATCTTTAAATACTAGTATTTACTAGTAAGGTGGTTTAGAATGAAAGCTATCTCGCTATAAGTTTTCACGATTTCACGAAATATTTAGACAAGATAAACTGTAGAAACACTTAATATGGTATAAAATCGGTGCTTAACTTAAAAACGTATAAGACTGTTAATATTACCTCTTTTTAAAAGAGGCCAATAACCTTTTAGCTATATTCTGTCTATACTGAAGGGTCGCAGGTCTGTGCGAGCATGTTATGAAAAAGAATGACAGGAAGATCATTAAAAGGTTATTAGACCTGAAAAAGAGCTACTGTCACAGAAAGCGCTGTTATTGAACTTGCTTGTTCTCAAACGTAGATCCCAGGTGCAACATATTGCATATTAACAAAATAATCATATTGATTTGGCAGAGTAACACTTAAACATTTTATAATTTCGACCGATATAATTTGGAAAGTTGTTTTTACGATGATTTATTTGTGTACTATTATGTAATATTGCAAATAAAAACTGACTCAAAATGTTTTTTGTTTTATATTTTACAGTATGAGTTAAGTTATTTGTTTTAATCCATGCGTGTTGCTCACTTGGCTGTTGATATTATTTGTACTAAGCCAACCTAACACTGTAATGGAAATAAAATATTCTGAACTTTAATTTAAATTATATGCAATAACCTGTATACAAAATTATATTATGGCTTATAACCCGTCCGGTTAAAGTATGCAACCACAAATAACTTTCGTTGCTATCCAATTTTGTCTATTGTCAACCTAAACGCTTTAAGAAGTCACAAGACGCTGCGCTAAATAAAAACATAGTGGATGAAGTAGGAGTTAATAGAGGACGAGCGTTAAAAAAATCGTGAAGAATTACAGACTTGGTGCCATTCGGTATGTCGTGATAATTATGTATTACTACACAATTAAGAAATATTTTTCAAATAATTAACGCTATTACAGCTTTATCACCGTTGTACTATGGGATTTGCTTCCATTATTATACTACATTATTAAACCTAGCTGTGCGTGTGTGTATAGACTGCTAACTCGGAGTTAACCTATCAATTTCCAATCACTCTTTTTTAGTCGTTTATAATAGTTCAATCAAGCTATTTAAGAGCAACAAGAATATATAATCTAAAGAGCCTTCCGTCTCAGTTCTCTTGGAATAAAAATAAAAATCTCATCTCTGTCAGCACGATATGCTCAACATCACCTAACAAAAATATTGTTTAACCCTGCAATAAAATATTTATAGATAAGGAGTGAATAGCACTACATATCTACGGTAAATCTATTTGTGATGGTGAGCATTACAACAACACCTGTATAAGTAAGTGCATTATAGTATATTTGATGTATTTTCATTTAATTAAAAGTATTGCCAGAAATGTAATACAAGAGTTAGCTCATTATATTCAAGTTTTTACAAAATAGGTCATTCTAGGATAACTTAAATATTGCTTCTTGTCATCAGAGGCAGCACGAGCTCAATTATATTGTGTGATAAATATATTTACACCCTATAGCTAGGCTCAGTGCAGTTTGCATCTAGTTAAAACTTTACTAATTTCACTTGGAAACTCTCGGCAAGTAGTTAGTGCATGAAGCACAGCAGTTTTAAATTTGAGTTTCATTACTTTTCTTTACTTATTAAATATCTCGCATAGAGCGAAAAATACTAAGCTATTTCACTGTTAGATGAAACAGAATGATTATTAATTGCAGATATTTTTCTCTTATTTTACGTGACACCTTTTTCAGTACAACATCTTTCCAATTATATAATTCTAAAACTATTTATGATTACTAAATGCTTTGAGAATTAAATAATTCATTCACTTGAAAACCTATCTCCTTTATTTTATTCTGAATATCTATCGTGAAATATTTATACTTGTTTAAAAAAGCCTCACGATATTGCAAGAGCAAAAGAGAGGCGAGTTCCTTCATCAACAATTGACACAAGCCGGAAGTTGTACACACAAAGTCTCTTTCCTTCCTGTTCCGGGTTGCCCTAAATTAGATTTCAATCTGTGTGAAACTCACATCTTCAATCCTCGAAAATCCATTAGTACTTGCAGCCATAATTTCCACCGCTTTCAATTATTTTTGTTGTTGTATCTATGTGTTAGCTTTTTCGGATATTATAATCCATAATCGATTGTTTTATTTTGTCTCTCTAAGACCTTTAAATTAGCTAAAAAATGGTAACTTCTTTTTGGTAATATTTAAGATTTTCTCTTTGATTATTATGCGACTCCTGATTTCCACCACATACTTTGTTATGACAATCTTTAGAAAACTTTTTAAACACTAAGTTTTACTTAAATTTATCATACATAACAGTAGAGAATTAGTTAATGGAAGTTTGTGAATAATAAAAACATATAGCATTTGGTTAGGTATACGTATTCCCTTAGAATTTTAAGAAGAAGTCCCATCGTTCTAAGAAATCCTTTCTAAGTATTTCTCATATTGTCCCAACATTCGAACAACAGATGGAGATTCTTAACCACATTTCTGTCCCATTTGTATACGTTTATACCTACTGAATGCTTTTTTTCAAACTCTTAATTACATTCTTATTTGTTGTTTTGACTTGGCTTCTTTTTCTATTTCTCTTACAATCATTCTTGCATTCATTATAGTGCCTTTCCTGATAGATTATCTGTCTCTTGCACATCTTCCGTGTCCTGCATTATAGCCTCCTACTACTCATCTTATATTCTTCTCTTGTGCTACTTAGCCTCAATAATTTTTAATCATATTCGCATCTGTGTCTCCAGTATCTTTAGATTTTCACTAGCTGTTTCCCGCGGCTTCGCACGCGTCTCTTAAGCTTTGCCCGTATATTTCTTTGCCTTCAAATAGCGTTTGGCTATTTAATATACGTAACTGTGTCGTAATTGTAGTTAATAATGTGCAGGCGCTTTGATAACTTTTATATCTTGCAGTACAGCCTGGTGGTAAGTTACATCAATGGGCATTGCATATAAACCTTCTACATAGAAAAATACAAATAAATAAAAATTTTTCATAGTGATCGGTCCAATAGTTTCTGAGTCTATAGAGGACAAAACACACAAACATTCATTTTTATATATTATTATTGATCATTGGTGCAATCTGAATTTAAAAATTAGGCAATGACGTCGTCTATGCAACCTGCATTACACTACTGATCAAGCACTTTTACAATAAAATTTTCTAAATTTTAAATGTAAACAAATGTTTCTGCCTCTTTGATGAACTTCAGCTGAAAAATATTAACAGCCGTTAAGTATCAGTTCGCTTTGTATTATGTGTGTCGTAGCGCAGTCTGTCGGATCCAATATAAAACACTCTAACATAAACAACGATTTATAATTAAAAATTAACTAAATAAACTATTTAAATTGGACGAAATTTACTCTAGTATGTATGCCTATGTTACTTCAGGAACGTGTAGGAATCACTGTACAAAATTCCACGATGTTTCGTGCATGTGGTTCCAGAGTTTATAACGGAACATAACAAACAAACATTCGCATTTATATATATATATATATATATATATATATTATATATATTATATATATATTATATATATATATATACATCAAAGATGTCTTTACTCCTTTTTTTACTCTTAAATTTTGTATTTATTTTACGATACTTTTGAGACAACTGATACTTTTCACTCACCTATGGAATTACGCTCTTTTCCTCCATCATGTCATATTACTGAATGTAATGAGCTATTTTTCAAAAAAGTAATTAAATTTTAATATTTCCTGCTAACTTTTATGGTCAAGGAAAACAGATTTGTGTTGTAAATCCCTCAATTGGAAGTGCCAAAACCAGAAAGTCCTATTACTGTTATTGTACTTAAGCACCAAATTTCTGTTTGATTTAATTGCTATCATTTTCAGAACATTAAAATTTGCTTTAATAAAAACTTAACCTTCACTCGTAAAGACTGATATACGACAAACCAATTTTTTCACTAATTTAAATCAATTTAAAACAAAAAGAAATGAATCAACTAATAACTATCGATACGGCACAGACTGCCCACTAGAGTTTCTTGTAAGAACGGAAACAACAGGAATTTTACAGTAGCTGAAGGAACAAAAAGGAGGAACTAGGCATTAACATGATTCAACAAACCATTCGCTCCGTGACTACGAATTAAAGGAATAAGTGAGGGCAACGAGTCCTTAATTATAGTAGGGTTGAAATCATAAAGGAATACAACGATAATCTAAATGCAATAATTTGTATGAAAACAAAATCGTTGAGAGGATATAGCATCCATTTCTTACTGACGAGGCGTACGGTGCCGACTAAGCATATAAATACTGATATAGTTCCTAGACTAGACCGGGGAAATATAATGATATAGTGAATATGGATTGGGAAGCAAGAAATTTGCTATATCGTGCTGTATCTACATTTACATACATATATATAGTATATATATAATTTCAATAAATATATATATATATATATATATATATATATATATATATATAATGAACTATCACAATGTAAGAATTGAAATGTATTAGTATTACAGTTGTCATTTTAGTTTTAAGTAACTATATCTATTATCCATCCAATTTAAAAATACTGTACTTTTTTTATTCTAAACAAATTACAGAAGTACATGCATCGTGTCCCAAAAGGTCCTGGAACGGTTAAATATTTTAGAAACTATTTATTATAGAACTAAAATCCTGCGACAGACTTACAGGCTAAAAATCTAATTTTTTACCACTTACTCAGTGACGTGCTACTTTATTAGAGATATGGGCCTACAAGGAGTCAAATACAGATTTTAAAGGTAAGCACAAGTCGTTATCCTCATCGAATCAAAGGTCTTTATTAGTAGAGTACAACAATGCAAACCTGATCTCAAATGAGCAAATGAGCTGACAAAAGTAACCCGTTCATGATGGCTTGAATTTTCAGTTAAGAAATATAAATAATAACCTACTGATGCTTAAATCAATGCCATTTCATCCCTGGGCTATAATGCACATGGTAATAGGATTCAGTAATCATCAAGTGTTTTAGCTTTGTCTGTGAATACATTAATGTAACTACCATGACAATGGTTACATTTGCCTTATTTTGAAAATTCCAGCCATTTTTAACAGCTGATATTTTTCGTCTGAGGTAAAATTTGAGGAATTTTACTTTACTAATAAACTTCTTTTATTTTATGTGTATACCAACCTATGCTTATATTTAAACTTTTCTTCTTAATATTTACGAGTAGAATCCCATAGGTGGTAGCGGGTCACTGGATATACTTTAAATTTGATATTTTTGTTCAGTAAATATGTACCCAAGTTTTTCTAGCTTTAACTTAAATTATTTCCAAAATATTTACCCATCCTGAGGCTTTTTAGACACACGTACATATAAATTTTCCTTGGCGTAAAATATCGAACTCTCGTTATAAATATAAATAATTTGACCTAGAACTATAAAACATAAAATAAGAACTAACTCACTCGCAGTTTGGCACAACCTCTAGTGCTATTGATCATAAACATTGCAAATGTGTACCTGATGACTAATTCTAATGAAATATGACTAATTCCGTTTTAAAAATATCATAGGACCCTCGTATTAAATAAAAAGTGATCTTACTAATAAAACTATGAACCTCGGCTATGGTTTTCCTCTATATTGAAAATAATTCAAGCGATACTAAAATCGTGAGAGCTATTCTATCAAATACAAAGATTGATGCACAGAAATTGCTAGCGAAGCCGAGGTTTATGTGCTCGTCTATTTCGTAAAAGAGACGCCGCTTTGAAACATGGAGCCCAGATAGCTTTTATATTCAATGATTTTTATTTTTATGGCCTATATTAGAGTTATGTGTTAGATTTGTTAATCAACTGATGAAGAGTTCAGATTGTGGATCTCGAAAAGTATTTTTACTGTTTCTTTCACTAAAAATAGTGAAATTTAGTGCCATTAAAAAGAATGAAACTAAATTTTGAGCAAAATCCAGTTTTATTCACAATCCATTCATCATAAAAAAGAAATGTATACAAATAATTATATTCTATTCAGAACTGGGGAATAGCTGTCAATATTTCAAATCATAGAAATAAATGGAACAATTGAGTGACATAATTGAAGAAGACTTCACTGGAAGCTCGATTAACATGAGATTTCGAGGTGAAATGTACGACAACAATGACCTACGCTCCATTAGATACTCTTTCCTTTCGCTTCTCCATTACGGTCGACGAGCTCCGTTGTTATTGTTATGTTGCTACCGAGTTTATCTCTATATAGAGTCTTCTTGTAAGGACCAAGAAGTATTGGATTTCTTGTTTGTAATTTGAAGATAAAACTACTTTATTAGGAACAAATCAAGATGTTACGTTGTAGGATACATCAACCAATGAATATATGCATAACCGAAATAGTGCTATTAAAAGTTACGGATATTCCACCTGTGGTGTCGTGTTGGATGATTCGATGAGGTTTGCATGCAAAGTTTTTAATATTCTGCTCATTACATTAGCCTACATCACATTATAACATTAATTTAGTATAAAATGTATGTAATGTTCGATTAAATTGCTGCATATGTATACTATTAAAACGATTAAAAAAGTTCAGCTAACGTTCAGTTCTATCCCACAGAATGTCATGCATCGTCATTCAAGCGACATCGTCCCAGCCCAAATGGAGCAATTGAGATCCACGTAGTCCTGATTTCGAAATTATATTTAAAAAGTAACAATGGAGTTTTTATTTCTAAAGGGTATTTATACCCTCACTTTAGGTGCATTATAATCAACTTAATCTTAAGGAAAGGAAGGGCTACAGACACTGTGTTTACCTCCAAAACGAGCAACCGTACACTCACCAGCAAAGTGAACACACTTAAAAGTTACATTTTGAAATGTCGGCCAAGCCAACTAATCAAAGCAGTGCAACTGCTGACGTGATGTTATTAGTTAGAGGGATTAGTAAAATATCCTGACCAATCACAAAATTCTTCACATCAGTAATTATGGAAGCAAACAGATAGCCCATTATGCATTATATACAAAAACTCGCCTTCGGCTCGCTGGGGGCTACGGTCCAGACCCTACAAATAGCTCCTCCCAAATTCAAGGGATTAGAAGGAATTGATAATTGGGTAAAGATCGACATGAGGTTTCCAAATTTCGTGGTCACAGCTGAATCCGTTCTTGGGAATAGTTATGTATTCGTTCATGTTGTTTCGGCTAACGCTTAGCCTATTGATGTGTGATATATAAAAATAATCAATGGAATTCAAAGACAATTGAGACAATTTAGTGATGTCTTAAAAAAATTTGGAGAGAAGAAAGGTTTGTAAATATTAAAGTCCGAGATTAGGTTTTGTTAGGGAGTAAAAAGTAGACCATAGTTTGTTTAATTTTCCGGATTTAGAACCAAACTTTTGGGTTTGAGGGCGTTTGGTAACTTAAAACGTTAAAAATCGACAACAAGTAACGGAATCTTTCTTGTTCAAAATTTAATTTAGTCTTGGATTTTTTTCCTGGATTTGAGCCTCCAACCTCTGGTTTTCTCATTTCAGAGCTTAGAAAAAAAGACTGCACTGGTAGGCTCTTGTGATTCTGTAGAGTAATGTCAATGTAGAATTTGCTACTAAACAGGTCCTATGTTATGACAGGAGTTATTAAAGTACATCCCTTGTATAAACAAATAAGTAAAACGACCCTTCTACATTATATAAGATAAAAAGCGTGAATGAGTATTATATTGGACTGGTTCGATGTAATGCATATCTCATGTTTAACTATAAACGTCACTAGGGGATAGCCGCACCCTCATGACAGTCTCGCTGTCTTACTTATTAGTAAATATTACTCCCGTAGGAAATATATAGCAATTCATAGTTTCGCTCAGCATATACCAATAAGTACTTTCACTAAATATTTTTACGGTATAGATATTTTTACCATTTCAAGTCAGGGTTTAATATTTGAATTGAATTAATTGAGTATGGAAATGTATAGTCTAAGATAATCTCAGAAAAGTTCCATCACAGTCCTTTAAAAGAATAATAGATTACAACAGCTATTTTGATATCGTTATTAAGTAGTGGAGATCTTATTAAATATCATAAACTTTATTTTGGAACTCTTTAATTACGTAACTTGAAAGTAACAATGGTTTATTAAATATTAACATGTACAGTGCTAGTTGTTTCCTTGGCATAGTTAGGAATACTCGCATCGTGATTTTTGCAATGATGGCAGTCATTAGAATTATAATTTAGTCGATTTTTACGCAAAAATACACAAAAAATGGTCGTTTACAGAGCCTTATTACGGTATATAAAATACGTTTAACTAAGTTGCGGTTACAATATTGCACTGACTAAACACAATATGTGTTCTAACACCATATGTGCTGTTCTAAGCGCTGCTGGGATTTCCTTTACTGGAAAATAGTTTACATTTTATTTACCTATGTTTAATCTTTTTAATTGGATTTTGAGTTTCTAATATTAAAATTGACTCTTAAAACATACGAAGAATATTTCAGTCTTTTTATTCAACAATCTTCCAACTACGAGGGTCCAGTGCTTGTTTACACTTTTCTATGAAGTTTTTGTGGAGAATAGATCTAATCTTAGATTTTCGAGTTACACTTACTGGAAATATTGTTAAATTGATGGCTAATAATCCGTATATAAAGTTTGTTTAAGTTATCTGGATTTAAATACAACGAGACGTTGAGTTTTAAAATATGTTTAATTCACAGGTGTTTTACCACTACAAGCCGTTTATAATATTCAAAACCACCAATTTTACACAAACTTCATTTACACAAACAGACGTGTGGAGTTGTTATTATTATTCAAGTGTGAAGACAGAAACACAGAAACGTTAATTCAATGTAGAAATATATGTATTTTAAAATCCCAACAACACCGGTTACTCTCGAAGGACATACGAGTCACCACGGCAGTTTAGTGGTAATTAATCTCTTATATTAGAAGTTAGGTGTACGCTAGACCATATGTCCCGAAACAGTTTTCGTTTGAATTGCATATTATTTCAAGCTTATTTAAATTTCTTAATTTCCTGTGCTTAGGCAGAAAATCAGATATAAGATAAAACTTTTACTGGTCAAAAGTAGACAAAAGATACAATTGGTCCAGCGACTAGGTAATAGGTTTCGGTGACACTCGGCTTAGTTGGATTTGCGGACTTCTTCTATGTAAAAATGAAGATTTATGGTAAGATGGAAGTGTAAAGATAAAATCGTTCTTAATATATCCTTCTTGTAGACTATGTAAAGTCTCAGTCAAATTTCATAGAGGGGTATCTTATCTATCACGACGTTGACTATGTGGTAATTAAAGTTAGATGAAACTTTCAAGTCAAAAATTCACTTAGTTTCTAATATACCCAGGACAAGCAGACATTCAGGCAGATAGGCAGACTACCACTTAGTGTATAAATTCAGTCTTGAGATGTCAATCAAATAAGTAGGGTTTCGTAGCACATAAAACAAAACCATATACACGAAATCACGAAGTAATCATGCTGTATGTTTAGGAAAGTTGTGTTACACGCGTTTACTATGTCAAGTTTTAAAATATCATATTATTTTTCTCACTATTTATTAAAAAACTAGTTAATTTTAAAATTTTCACGTAGCCATCATTGCTCCCAAGAAGACTAGTGAACCTGGTCTAGTCATTATCTGTAACAGGGTGTCGTACATAGATGTTATCTACGTGTAATAGTTTTCAGACGACACCCACGTCGGAAGCCCTGGTGCAGTGAGATGGGATACAGAATTTGTCCCAACCACAACTGAGTAATCGATTATTTTTCACTATTTACTTGTTATGATTGTAATTTTGTACATTTATTATTTTGTTGTTTTAGTTTATTATGTCTAGGTTAAATGTTTCTGTTTTAGGTATTGCATTGTGGAGTTTAATTTATTGTTATTTATTACTATTTATTATTGTTGTAGTTGTTCTTGTTATTGTTCTAGTAGTAGTAGTTGTTGTTGTTATGCGCATTATCTATTCAATATTGATTATTGTTGGTTCTTTAGTTACGTATGTAAGTATATACATATACATATTGTATTTATTTATTATCTATATATTACGGGGTATATCCATCTATATATTATTATTTATATATCTATATTTTATGTATATATTATATATCAATTATTATTATTATTTGGTTATATATGTATATATGTATGGATACTGGAGCGTTTATTATTGATTATCTGATATTGTTTTAGACATGTAAACAGTATTGTAATTACCATATAGTATTGTTTGTGCATCACACTTTGTAAACACTGTAAAAATGGCAATGCCGTTAAATAAATAAATCAATAGGACGTCCGATGATGTCCCGAACCACAGAAGCATGGAGAGCCAACGCTTCCAAGGAAACTATGAGATGACACAGTGATATTAAATTTTTACTCATTTGTGCTAAACTGAGATCATTACATCATTTAATCATCTTCGTGGATTAAAAAGTACGTAATTCATGGTTTGAAGAAACTGATGATGAATTATGTAGGGAACTTCTTGTTAGTTATATCGTTAAGGCTACTTCTGAGGTAACCTAACTGAATTAAATATTATAAAATCATGTTAAGATAAATTTTTATTGTTTCATTACATATGATAGTTTGTTTGGTGGTGTTTAATTATCAGCAGATACTAGAATAGTTCTGTTAAACCCTTGTATCCATATACGTAACCAACAATCACCGGTTTCACTGGCTTGGAGGTAGGCAACGTGTGAGAACCTTCAGTCAATTGTAGATTCGGGGGATCCTCTAAAATCTAATACACCTGCGAGATGTTTTTACTGCTAAGGACCTTTATCGCGCTTGTTTTCCAGCTTGGTGGGCGTTGTCTAGG
>NW_025779242.1:0-63812 GCF_021130785.1 Homalodisca vitripennis
TGAAACTACCACATCTACGTATGGGCGATACGTTTATTGGTAGGAATCACATTACCGTGAACCTAACGTCCTCCACTGTTTAAAGACTAGAATATTCGATCTTCGGAACAGAGTAAAGCCTATGGTTTCACATAAAAATAGGAAACCTGTTCTAATACATTTGGGAGCACCGGAAGTGAACATTTACAGATATTTTGTATGACTAAAATTAAAAAACCTCAACAATGTTCTCAAATGCTAAGTTTTTTATTAGGATGCATTGCACAAAATTCCTCAATCGATTAGTTTGAAGCAATATATCGGACACTTTTTACCCCCTCAACTTCATGAGGGAAGATAAACAAAAAAACCTCCATTAATGAATTCCTGTTTCTAGAGACCATTTGATAAAGAGCTGTAAACGTAAAATAGTACTCTCTACAAATAACAACCTAATTTTTGCCAAATCCAATTCGTATTATATATTAAACTCTTGGTACTAATAAAAATCTTTAAAATTAAAGTATAAATATTGCTGATTACTTTAAAGGTATTAATAATATTATAGTGCCCTATAGAGAGTACGAGATATGTATTAATTATCTTTATAAAATTACTCCTTATTTTTGAATCGTGCACCTAACTTGCATGAATATATTTATCATTTATATGAGTGAAACTTAAATTTTTTGTTAAACATGATGAAAAGGAAAAATTGTTTTAGAACTATTTAATGGCAATTTATATTTTAAATAACAGTATGCTAGAAATTTGAAGAATAATCCCGTGTATCAGTGTATTTTTATTACTTTAGAGAAACAATTTAAATCCATTAGATTTACTAGTAAACGTCATAAGCCTAATATTACAACCACGTGATCCTTTGGAATACAACCCGGAGAAGGTAAGATATGTAAAGAAGATATATCGGCTCAGACAGCTGCCAGGAAATTTTCGGACTAATTACGACAAAACGTATTTCGAGTATAACCTGCTTCAGTATCTCTTGCAATCAGATTACATCAAGATTACGTTATCAAATGCGTATTGACATATACAAGGCTAATATTAGCTTTTAACTGTGTACCCCCTCTTCCTAGGGCTAAATTTGAAATATTATAGGAGTTTTTCATTTCAATATTAGTACAATTGGAATAATTATATCGACAACTAAATTAGTTTAAATGCAGTAATGTTAACTATACATTTATAGACCCGAATGATTTTATACCTCACATACTATTCAATGTATATCCCTAATTTACTATACAATTCCTCCTATATTAATGGTTGTATACCATATTGGTGTGATATAGATAATGTTGTATGATAGTAGTAGTTAGTATTATGTGTTAGTACATCAATGTGTTACGTCAAATAGGTTTTTTGCTGGGATAATGATTATAAAATAATTTAATACAATTATATTTTTATTCGTAGGGCGCCTTACACATGAGTTCAAATTTTCGCAAAGTAACAACACCGTTAGTTATTGATCACAATAAACATTGTATAACAAAACTTGAAAACCATAATGTACATTGTCTAATTGTAGGAGAAACACTAAGAAATGATCATGTTCAAACGTCACCATATCCAGTGAGCATATTAAGTAATAATAGGAATAACATTAATTATGTTACATAATAGGACTGCATTTCAATTATTATGTTTTTATAAAGTTTAAAAAATATTGAAATTAAATTTATTTCAGCATGAATATGAAAAAAAATTAAAACCCTTAAACTGACAAAGGTTTTAAGCAGAAATCATGTTAGGCTCAGATATTTTCAATAAATAAATTAATAAAGATACGATTTTTTTTATAACATACAGTTTATTTTTTTTTAAGTAGTGAAGGATATTTGTTTTTATTACACATCATATATAAATTACAAGCAAAATTCTATTTTATGGTTGATATTTGAATACTTCACTAAAGAAAATACTAATAGAACTCGTAAATAGTATTTTCTTTAAATCATTTATGGTAAATTTTTAATTATAAATAATAAAAAAAATTATAATGTTTAAAGTAACAGGTAACAATTTAATCGGTACGTTATATTAGATTTTGTTGTATTTATGCGTAGCTTTCTGTTGCTATTGTATAAATCTATCACAATATTTGCATGTCATGAAACAACCCGGGTGTGTGTGTGAGTGACAGTATATTACAATAATATCCATTGTTATCATTGGAGTAGATGACGTTATCAGATGTATGTAGCAGATTGAAAAATACACAACACCAGTATAAATTAGATTTTTAACAGATAAGAATCACAAAAGTTTAATGAATTGTTTGGCTACATGGAAGTTGAAAATTCAATAAGGATAGTAATAATTATCTATTTTAAATAGTAACAGTAAGAATATTCGGCTAGGCTTCGGTAAGTTCAGTTTTCTTCTGAAACTGCAATATTACTTTTGAAAAATCTTCGAAGGTAGCTTAATTATCTCATAAATATTAACGTTGACTTTAAAATTACTTGTTTAAATGAATCCTTTACTATGTTGAAACAACACAAAACCATGTTTTAGAATAATTTATTATAGTCATAATAAATTTTGAAGTTTAAATACCAATTTGCTTGTTTAACAGTAATTGTAAAAATGTATGCCCGTTTTGTCTTAGCCTTGTGGATATAACAGTAGATTTATATATTTTAGTTTATTTATTTATATCTTTAAGAATACAAATATATTCTTTTAACCTCTTGTACACAATATTAAAGAAAATGTAGAAATGTATTAGGAAATTTTTCTCTTTTAGGTAACCCTTTTCTCGTAATAGATTTAAATTATTAATTTATAATCATTTACTTTCGCTTGAGAGCGTACGAATTTGTTACGAACAAAAATATACGTTTCACTTTCTATTCAATGTTCAGTATAGAATCAACTATTTCAAAAAAGAGGTGCAGATATCGTGATTGATTGTATTAATAACGCGGATCGCTCTATTTAATAATGGATAAGGAGAATGATTAATTCCAGACAATTATCAAATACGACCAACTTCTTAGGACTATTTAAATATTTATTACGAAACAGTTTGAGGTTCTTTGTTTGAAGGTTATTTTTGACGATGGAAGGGATTGTGAAGGAAACAGGATTTTTCCGGACATTTGCCATCGTTAAGTGAAACAAGAAAACAGTAACACTACGTTTCGAGATCTGCAATCTGATCTCTTCTTCAGGTAAAGAACTAACCTAATACATAATTACAAACTAGGTTAAAATAAAACAAATCTTACTAAAGCGTTGTGGCACGCCTGAGTCAGGAATCACAACCTACATGTTGTATGGTCAACTTCACTAACACTAAAGACATGCACTTAATAAAAAAACTATACAAAACACCAATCATTAAACAAAACTACGGAATACAGGTCACAATATGTCTTCACTCGTCTACTAACCATCTACGACTGACCAGAGGGGGTAGCCAATGGTAATCGTGACGGCCGGCTAAAAACAAGATGGCGGAAATACAAGGGAAGGGGAACAGGAATGGGCCCTTTCGTTATTATTGGTTCATGCGAGATGAACTTCTTAAAACCATATTGTGACTCCGCATTGGTTTATTGCAAATATCCGATCCGTTTCATACTTTTGGTATTCTCTTTAGTTCATTTTTTAGAATTGAGCAACCAAAGCGGCCTAATCTCGACTGATGGTTGACTGATTGGTTGGTCCTGCCAATTTAATGTATGTTGCCTCAATTAATTTCCTTTTGAAGAAATGTGGTTCCCGATGTATTATGTGGGCTTCATCCCCAATTCATATGATGGTCTTCGGACCAACAATGGTGTGCAATTTTTGACTTTTCTGTGAAACCCTTTCTCGTGTTTTCTTTGTGTTCTTTTATCCTTATGTTTAGTGGTCTTTTTGTCTCGCCTATGTATTCCCTATTGCAGCTACATTTTATACTGTAAACACAGTTTTTGGAATCCTGTGTGCCATTTTTTTGGTTTTGTTTTTACGAGACTTTGTCTAAGAGTGTTGTGTGTTTTTAAACGCGGTTCTAATGTTGTACTTTCTACCTACTCTTCTAATTTTCTCCGATAATCCCGGCACATAAGGGATTGACATAAACGCAATAATTTATCACAATTCTGTTTTTTCTCTGACTCAGGAATGATTCTTCTGGTTCGTTTGCACTTATTAATTACTAATTGAGGGTATCCCATTGCTTCTGAGATCCGATTCAATTTTCTTAAATTCTTCTTTTAGTCCATCTTTATCTGAGCACAAGCTCTTTGCTCTATCAAACAACGAGTTAGGCTACTCCTTCTTTGACAGATTTTTGATGGTTGGATTGATAATTTAAATATTTTCCTGTGTGTGTTTATCTTTCGAAAAACAGTTGTCTTAAGGACATCCCTATCATCTTAATACACACACATCCAAAAAGGGAAGCTTGTTTTGGACTTCCACTTCCATTGTGAGGCGGATGGAAGGAGAAATACTATTAATGTGATTCAAAAAATTATTTAATTCAATGTCTCCATGAGAAAAAATAACAAAGGTATCATCCACATACCTCCACCAAATCTTCGGTTTGAACTGAGCTGAAGCCAAAGCTTTTCGCTCGAATTCCTCCATAAAGATATTGGCGAAAATAGGAGACCAGTGGAGAACCCATTGCCATCCCCTCATCTTGACGGTAAATTTTACCCTCTAACTCAAAATAAATTGCATTGAGTGCATAGTTCTAAACAGTTCCATAATTACTGGCACGGGCACGGGAAGTTTTAGTTCTATCCTTTAATGTTTGGTCTTCTTTGAGACGTGATTTAATAATTCCCGAGAGTTTTCTGGAACTGGTACATTTGTAAATAGACTTTCGGACATCAAAACTTACCAGTTTGTCAGTTTCAGTCAACTTTAGTGATTTTGACTTCTCTACGAAATCCCTGGAATTTTTGATGAAAGAGTCAGTTTTTCCTACCAACGGTGTTAAGATGTCCAAGAGGACTTTAGACAATTCCCTGCAAGGTGAATCACGAGAACTAATGATGGGCCGGAGAGGGATGGTAGGTTTGTGGATTTTGGGGAAGGCCCATACATATGGGGGATTTTGGAGTGGTGAGGAGTTAATTTAGATCTAAATTTATCTGAAAAAAATTCTTTATGTTTTCTTAAGGTGTTTGCTACTTTGCGTTCAAATGAATCAGTCGGGTCTTTATTTAAAACTGTATATTTGCCAGTATTTAAAAGTTTCCGCAATCTTTTCTTTATACGCTACTGAGTCAAGTACCACAGTAGCGTTGCCCTTTGTCGGCAGGTAAGATTTTGACCGTGTCATCTTTCCCAAGGATCGACCTGGCCTTTTTCTCCTCTATTGTCAAATTGGGTTTTGTGGGAGGAATTTTTCTGAGTAAAAGACTGGGCCTCGCAGCGGAAGCGGTCACCCTGTTCCTCAGGTAACTGTGAAACAGCCGACTCAATTCCAATTACGAAATCCAGTGCCTTTACCGATTTTTTGTGGCCACAGAAAAGTTTTAAACCCTTGATAATACTGATATTTCCGCTTCATTCAGGATTTTTCGAAGAGAGATTGATTACGTTTTTATTATTTGCATCCATATTCACGTTGCCATCCTTAGGCAAATCACATTTCTTAGGCCTAATTTTTTCCAGTTTGGAGATTTTCTTTTTCTTATCTGTTTTCAGAAATTTTTATACATCTATTTTGGGATGCTTTCGAGAATGTTGTTGAATTCTGTACCGATCATGTGTTTTTAATTCAGTTTTTTTACAACTCAATACTATTTTGGAGGAGGTATTTTTCACGATGATGATATGCAATTCTTTCTTTAAGTAAAGATTTAGAAGCAGAAGACAAAATTTTACTGGCTTTTCTACTATGAAAAGGAGTTTTTAGAGTTAACCCTATAGGCATAAGGTCTTCAACCTTACATTTATGCAAGAAAGTTAAATGATTAATGTGTTTAGTTAATTTAAGATGCAAGCTCTCAAGGTCTTTGATTTGTTTACTCGTTCCGGGTCCGTACCGAGAATCAATTCTTTGTTTGAAGGTTATTTTTTGACGATGGAAGGATTGGTGAAGGAAACAGGATTTTTCCGGACATTTGCCATCGTTAAGTGAAACAAGAAAACAGTAACACTACGTTTCGAGATCTGCAATCTGATCTCTTCTTCAGGTAAAGAACTAACCTAATACATAATTACAAACTAGGTTTAAAATAAACAAATCTTACTAAAGCGTTGTGGCACGCCTGAGTCAGGAATCACAACCTACATGTTGTATGTCAACTTCACTAACACTAAAGACATGCACTTAATAAAAAAACTATACAAAACACCAATCATTAAACTAAACTACGGAATACAGGTCCACAATATGTCTTCACTCGTCTACTAACCATCTACGACTGACCAGAGGGGGTAGCCAATGGTAATCGTGACGGCCGGCTAAAACAAGATGGCGGAAATACAAGGGAAGGGGAACAGGAATGGGCCCTTTCGTTATTATTGGTTCATGCGAGATGAACTTTCTTAAAAACCATATTGTGACTCCGCATTGGTTTATTGCAAATATCCGATCCGTTTGATACTTTTGGTATTCTCTTTAGTTCATTTTTTAGAATTGGCAACCAAAGCGGGCGCTAATCTCGACTGATGGTTGACTGATTGGTTGGTCTGCCAATTTAATGTATGTTTGCCTCAATTAATTTCCTTTTGAAGAAATGTGGTTCCCGAATGTATTATGTGGGCTTTCATCCCAATTCATATGATGGTCTTCGGACCAACAATGGTGTGCAATTTTTTTGACTTTTCTGTGAAACCCTTTCTCGTGTTTTCTTTGTGTTCTTTTATCCTTATGTTTAGTGGTCTTTTTGTCTCGCCTATGTATTCCCCTATTGTGCAGCTACATTTTTATAACTGTAAACACAGTTTTTGGAATCCTGTGTGCCATTTTTGGTTTTGTTTTTACGAGACTTTGTCTAAGAGTGTTGTGTGTTTTAAACGCGGTTCTAATGTTGTACTTTCTACCTACTCTTCTAATTTTCTCCGATAATCCCGGCACATAAGGGATTGACATAAACGCAAATATTATCACAATTCTGTTTTTCTGACTCAGGAATGATTTCTTCTGGTTCGTTTGCACTTATTAATTACTAATTGAGGGTATCCATTGCTTCTGAGATCCGATTCAATTTTCTTAAATTCTTCTTTTAGTCCATCTTTATCTGAGCACAAGCTCTTTGCTCTAATCAAACAACGAGTAGGCTACTCCTTCTTTGACAGATTTTTGATGGTTGGATTGATAATTTAAATATTTTCCTGTGTGTGTTATCTTTCGAAAAACAGTTTGTCTTAAGGACATCCCTATCTCTTAATACACCACACATCCAAAAAGGGAAGCTTGTTTTGGACTTCCACTTCCATTGTGAGGCGGATGGAAGGAGAAATACTATTAATGTGATTCAAAAAATTATTTAATTCAATGTCTCCATGAGAAAAAATAACAAAGGTATCATCCACATACCTCCACCAAATCTTCGGTTTGAACTGAGCTGAAGCCCAAAGCTTTTCGCTCGAATTCCTCCATAAAGATATTGGCGAAAAATAGGAGACAGTGGAGAACCCATTGCCATCCCCTCATCTTGACGGTAAAATTTTACCCTCTAACTCAAAATAATTGCATTGAGTGCATAGTTCTAACAGTTCCATAATTACTGGCACGGGAAGTTTAGTTCTATCCTTTAATGTTTGGTCTTCTTTGAGACGTGATTTAATAATTCCGAGAGTTTCTGGAACTGGTACATTTGTAAATAGACTTTCGACATCAAAACTTACCAGTTTGTCAGTTTCAGTCAACTTTAGGGATTTTGACTTCTCTACGAAATCCCTGGAATTTTTGATGAAAGAGTCAGTTTTTCCTACCAACGGTGTTAAGATGTCCAAGAGGACTTTAGACAATTCCCTGCAAGGTGAATCACGAGAACTAATGATGGGCCGGAGAGGGATGGTAGGTTTGTGGATTTTTGGGAAGGCCATACATATGGGGGATTTTGGAGTGGTGAGGAGTTAATTTAGATCTAAATTTTATCTGAAAAAAATTCTTTATGTTTTCTTAAGGTGTTTTGCTACTTTGCGTATCAAATGAATCAGTCGGGGTCTTTATTTAAAACTGTATATTTGCCAGTATTTAAAGTTTCCGCAATCTTTTCTTTATCGCGTATGTAGCGTATAAAGAAAAGATTGCGGAAACTTTAAATACTGGCAAATATACAGTTTTTAAATAAAGACCCGACTGATTCATTTGAACGCAAAGTAGCAAACACCTTAAGAAAACATAAAGAATTTTTTTCAGATAAAATTTAGATCTAAATTAACTCCTCACCACTCCAAAATCCCCCATATGTATGGCCTTCCCAAAATCCACAAACCTACCATCCCTCTCCGGCCCATCATTAGTTCTCGTGATTCACCTTGCAGGGAATTGTCTAAAAGTCCTCTTGGACATCTTAACACCGTTGGTAGGAAAAACTGACTCTTTCATCAAAAATTCCAGGGATTTCGTAGAGAAGTCAAAATCCCTAAAGTTGGACTGAAACTGACAAACTGGTAAGTTTTGATGTCGAAAGTCTATTTACAAATGTACCAGTTCCAGAAACTCTCGGAATTATTAAATCACGTCTCAAAGAAGACCAAACATTAAAGGATAGAACTAAACTTCCCGTGCCAGTAATTATGGAACTGTTAGAACTATGCACTCAATGCAATTATTTTGAGTTAGAGGGTTAAAAATTTACCGTCAAGATGAGGGGATGGCAATGGGTTCTCCACTGTCTCCTATTTTCGCCAATATCTTTATGGAGGAATTCGAGCGAAAAGCTTTGGCTTCAGCTCAGTTCAAACCGAAGATTTGGTGGAGGTATGTGGATGATACCTTTGTTATTTTTTCTCATGGAGACATTGAATTAAATAATTTTTTGAATCACATTAATAGTATTTCTCCTTCCATCCGCCTCACAATGGAAGTGGAAGTCCAAAACAAGCTTCCCTTTTTGGATGTGTGTGTATTAAGAGATAGGGATGTTCCTTAAGACAACTGTTTTTCGAAAGATAACACACACAGGAAAATATTTAAATTATCAATCCAACCATCAAAAATCTGTCAAAGAAGGAGTAGCCTACTCGTTGTTTGATAGAGCAAAGAGCTTGTGCTCAGATAAAGATGGACTAAAAGAAGAATTTAAGAAAATTGAATCGGATCTCAGAAGCAATGGATACCCTCAATTAGTAATTAATAAGTTGCAAACGAACCAGAAGAATCATTCCTGAGTCAGAAAAACAGAATTGTGATAAATTTGCGTTTATGTCAATCCCTTATGTGCCGGGATTATCGGAGAAAATTAGAAGAGTAGGTAGAAAGTACAACATTAGAACCGCGTTTAAAACACACAACACTCTTAGACAAAGTCTCGTAAAAACAAAACCAAAAAATGGCACACAGGATTCCCAAAAACTGTGTTTACAGTATAAAATGTAGCTGCAAATAGGGAATACATAGGCGAGACAAAAAGACCACTAAACATAAGGATAAAAAGAACACAAAGAAAAACACGAGAAAGGGTTTCACAGAAAAAGTCAAAAATTGCACACCATTGTTGGTCCGAAGACCATCATATGAATTGGGATGAAGCCCACATAATACATCGGGAACCACATTTCTTCAAAAGGAAATTAATTGAGGGCAACATACATTAAATTGGCAGACCAACCAATCAGTCAACCATCAGTCGAGATTAGGCCGCTTTGGTTGCCAATTCTAAAAAATGAACTAAAGAGAATACCAAAAGTATGAAACGGATCGGATATTTGCAATAAACCAATTGCGGAGTCACAATATGGTTTTAAGAAGTTCATCTCGCATGAACCAATAATAACGAAAGGGCCCATTCCTGTTCCCCTTCCCTTGTATTTCCGCCATCTTGTTTTTAGCCGGCCGTCACGATTACCATTGGCTACCCCCTCTGGTCAGTCGTAGATGGTTAGTAGACGAGTGAAGACATATTGTGACCTGTATTCCGTAGTTTAGTTTAATGATTGGTGTTTTTGTATAGTTTTTTTATTAAGTGCATGTCTTTAGTGTTAGTGAAGTTGACATACAACATGTAGGTTGTGATTCCTGACTCAGGCGTGCCACAACGCTTTAGTAAGATTTGTTTATTTTAACCTAGTTTGTAATTATGTATTAGGTTAGTTCTTTACCTGAAAGAAGAGATCAGATTGCAGATCTCGAAACGTAGTGTTACTGTTTTCTTGTTTCACTTAACGATGGCAAATGTCCGGAAAAATCCTGTTTCCTTCACAATCCTTCCATCGTCAAAAATAACCTTCAAACAAAGAATTGATTCTCGGTACGGACCCGGAACGAGTAAACAAATCAAAGACCTTGAGAGCTTGCATCTTAAATTAACTAAACACATTAATCATTTTAACTTTCTTGCAATAAATGTAAGGTTGAAGACCTTATGCCTATAGGGTTAACTCTAAAAACTCCTTTTCATAGTAGGAAAGCCAGTAAAAATTTTGTCTTCTGCTTCTAAATCTTTACTTAAAGAAAGAATTGCATATCATCATCGTGAAAAATACCTCCTCCAAAATAGTATTGAGTGTAAAAAAACTGAATTAAAAACACTGATCGGTACAGAATTCAACAGTGTCGGGATATAGACTTCTCTATACCAAGAGGTACCCGCTCTAAGACACTTTTCTGCAGAAGATTTAGGCCCACATATTATGCATCAAACCATGGAATATGCAGACTTCTAAAACTGGGTAGCGAGGCAGCGCACATCGACTTTTTTCACGATTCCAAGATACACCCTGAAAAAAACAAATTATTAAATGTTAAACACCTAACACATGCTTAAACAGATCCACTTACAGTAACTAACAGCTACGATTGTATTAATTATTGATAGTATATTGTTGAGTTTCTAAATTTTATTAATGTTATTGGTCAACTATTTATTTATCGTTGCTGTTACTGTAATTGTTATTATTCCTTGTTATTTATTGTTGTTTTTGTTATTTATATTTATAGTATAATCACTCTGTTATTGCCTATGTTGTTCAAGTTAGAGCTTACATAAGACTGTGTATATTGATTATGATTTGTCATCTTGATTGCTAAGTACTTGATTTGTTGAATTACTTTTGTAAAAATGGTGGAAACCGTTGAAATAAATAAATAAATAAACAACATTCTCGAAAGCATCCAAAATAGATGTATAAAAATTTCTGAAACAGATAAGAAAAGGAAAATCTCCAAACTGGAAAAAATTAGGCCTAAGAAATGTGATTTGCCTAAGGATGGCAACGTGAATACGGATGCAAATAATAAAAACGTAATCAATCTCTCTTCGAAAATCCTGAATGAAGCGGAAATATCAAGTATTATCCAAGAGTTTAAACTTTTCTGTGGCACAAAAAATCGGTAAAAAGGCACTGGATTTCGTAACTGGAATTGAGTCGGCTGTTTCACAGTTACCTGAGGAACAGGGTGACCGCTTCCGCTGCGAGGCCAGTCTTTTACTCAGAAAAATTCCTCCCACAAAACCCAATTTGACAATAGAGGAGAAAAAGGCCAGGTCGATCCTTGGGAAAGATGACACGGTCCAAAAATCTTACCTGCCGACCAAAGGCAACGCTACTGTGGTACTCTGATCTCACAAGTAGCGTACATAAAGAAAAAGATTTGCGCGGGAAACTTTATAATTACTCGGCATAATATACCAGTTTTAAATAAAGACCCGACTTGATTTCATTTTGAACGTGCAAATGTCAGCAAAAACACCTTAAGAAAACACTAAAGAATTTTTTTCAGGATAAATTTAGATCCTACATATTATACTCATCCAACCGTCACTCCATAAATCCCCACCATATGTATAGGCCTTCCCAAAATCCCACCAAACCTCACCATCCCTCTCCGGCCCATCATTAGTTCTCCGTGAGTTTGCACTCTTGCAGGGACATTGTCTAAAGTCCTCTTTGGACATCTTAACACCGTCGTTGGTAGGAAAAAACTGACATCTTTCATCAAAAATTCCAGGGATTTCGTTAGAGAAGTCACAAATCCACTAAAGTTGACTGAAACTGGAACAAAACTGGTCAAGTTTTGGATGTCGAAAAGTCTATTTACGAAATTGTACCGAGTTTCCAGAAGAAACTCTCGGAATTTTATTAAAATCAATCGTCCTTCAAAAGAAGACCAAACATTAAAGGAGTAGAAACTTAAACTTCCTCCGTGCCAGTTAATTATGGGAATCTTGGTTAGAAACTATGCAGACTCAATGCAATTATTTTTGAGTTAGTAGGAGTAAAAATTTACCGTCAAGATGACCGGGGATGGCCAAATGGGGTTCTCCACTGTCTCCTATTTTTTCCGCCAATATTCTTTATGGAGGAATTCGAGCGAAAAGCTTTGGCTTTCAGCTCAGTTCTAAACCGAAGATTTGGTGGAGGTATGTGGATGATACCTTTGTTATTTTTTTCTCATAGGAGGACATTGAATTCAAAATAATTTTTCTGAATGCACATTAATAGTATTTTCTCCTTCCATCATCCGCCTCCACAATGGAAATGTGGAAAGTCCAAAACAAGCTTCCCTTTTTTGGATTGTGTGTTTGTGTAATTCAAGAGATAGGGGATCGTCCCTTAAGACAAACTGTTTTTTCGAAAGGATAACAACATCACAGGAAAATATTTTAAATTATCAATCCAACCGATCCAAAAATCTTGTTCCAAAGAAGGAGTAGCCTACTCGTTGTTTTTGATAGAGCAAAGAGCTTGTGCTCAGATAAAGATGGACTACAAAAGAAGAAATTTAAGGAAAAATTGAATCGGAATCATCAGAAGCAAATGGAGAGAAAGCAATGGATACCCTCAATTAGTAATTAATAAGTGCAAACGAACCAGAAGAATCATTCCTGAGTCAGAGAAAAAAACAGGAATTGTGATAAATTTGCGTTTATTGTGCAATCCCTTATGTGCCTGGGATTTATCGGGAGTGAAGGAAAATTAGGGAAGAGTAGTAGTAGAAAGTACAACATTAGAACCGTGCGTTTTAAAACACATCAACACTCTTAGGACAAAGGTCCTCGTTAAAAAACAAAACCAAATAAATGGCACACAGGATTCCAAAAACTGTGTTTTACAGTATAAAAATGTAGCTGCTATATAGGGGAATACATAGGCGAGACTAAAAAGACCACTAAACATAAGGATAAAAGAAACACAAAGAAAACACGAGAAAGGGTTTCACAGAAAAGTCCAAAAATTGACACACCATTGTTTGGGTTCCGAAGACCCATTCATATAGAATTGGGATGAAGCCCACATAATACATCGGGAACCACATTTCCTTCAAAAGGAAAATTAATTGAGGCAACATAACCATTAAATTTGGCAAGAACCAACCAATCAGTCAAAACCATCACAGTCGAGATTAGGGCCGCTTTGGTTGCCAATTTCTAAAAAATGTAAACCTAAAGAGAATACCAAAAGTATCAAACGGAATCGGATATTTGCAATAAACCATATGCGCCGGGAGTCCACAATATGGTTTTAAGGAAGTTCCATCTCGCTATGAACCACATTAATAACGGAAAGGGCCCCATTCCTGTTTCCCACTTCCCTTGTATTTTCATTCCGCCATCTTGTTTTTAGCCGGCCGTCACATCGACGATTACCATTGGCTACCCCCTCTTGGTCAAGTCGTAGATTGGTTAGTAGACGAGTGAAGACCATATTGTGGACCTGTTAATTCCGATAGCATTTTAGTTTAATGATTGGTGTTTTGTATAGTTTTTTTTATTAAGTTGCATGTCTTTAGTGTTTAAGTGAAAGTTTGACATTACAACATGTAGGTTGTGATTCCTTGACTCAGGGCGTTGCCCACAACGCTTTAGTAAGATTTGTTTATTTTAACACTAGTTTTGTAAATTATGTATTAGGTTAGTTTCTTTACCTGAAGAATGAGATCAGATTGCAGACTCTCGAAACGTTTAGTGTTTATACTGTTTTCTTGTTCTCACTTATACGATGGCAAATGTCCGGAAAAAATCCCTGTTTCACTTCACAAATCCTTCCATCGTCAAAAAATAACCTTTTCAAAACAAAGATACTTGATTTCTCGGGTACGGACCCGGCAACGAAGGGGTAAAACAAAATCAATAGACCTTGTGAGCTTGCAATCTTTAAATTAAACTAACACAATACATTAATCATTTAACTTTCTTGCATTAAATGTAAGGTTGAATGACCTTTATGCCTATAGGGTTAACTCTAAAAAAGACTCCTTGTTTCATAGTAGGAAAAGTCCAGTAAAATTTTGTCTTCTGCTTCTTAAATCTTTACTTAAAGAAAGGAATTGCATTATCATCATCGTGACAAAATACCTCCTTCCAAGAATAGTAATTGAGTTTGTAAAAAACAAAAAAAAAACTGAAAATTAAAAAATCACTGATCGGTTACAGAATTCAATCAGACATTCTCGAAAGCATCCAAAAATTAGAATGGTATACAAAAATTTCTGAAAAACAGATAGAGAAAAAAGGAAAATCCTCCAAACTGGAAAAAATTAGGCCTAAGAAATGTGATTTTGCCCTAAGGATGGCAAACGTGAATACGGATGTCAAAATAATAAAAAGACGTAATCAATCTCTCTTCGGAAAAATCCTGAATTGAAGCGGAAAATAATAATTCAGTATTATCACAAGAAAGTTTTTAAAAAAAACTTTTCTGTGGCACAACACAAAAAATCGGTAAAGGCACTGGATTTCGTAACTGGAATTGCGACTGTCGGCCTGTTTCACAGTTACCTGAGGAACAGGGTGACCGGCTTTCCGCTGCGAGGGCACAGTCTTTTTACTCAGGAAAAATTCCTCTCACCACAAAAACCAATTTGTTTTTGACAATAGAGGGAGAGAAAAAGGCCCAGGTCGACGATCCTTGGGAAAGATGACACGGTTCCAAAATCTTACCTTGCCAGACAAAAGGCAACGTCCTACTGTTGGTACTTGACATCAGTAGCCGTATAAAGAAAACGATTGCGGGAAAACTTTAAATACTGGCAAAATATACATGTTTTAAAATAAAAGAACCGAACTTGATTTCCATTTGAACCGCAAAGTAGGCAAACACCTTAAGGAAAACATTAACAAGAATTTTTTTCAGATAAATTTAGATCTAAAATTAACTCCTCACCACTCCAAAAAATCCCCCATTATGTATGGCCTTCCCAAAATCCACAAACCTACCATCCCTCTCCGGCCCATCATTAGTTCTGCCGTGATTCACCTTGCAGGGAAATTGTGTCTAAAGTCCTCTTGGACATACTTAACAGCCGGTTTGGTAGGAAAAAACATGACCTCTTTTCATCAAAAATTCCAAGGGATTTTCGTTGAGAAGAACGTCAAAATTCCCTAAAGTTGAAACCTGAAACTGACAAACTGGTAAGTTTTGATTGTCGAAAAGTCTAATTTATTCCAAATGTACCAGTATTCCAGGAAGAAACTCTCGGAATTATTAAATCACGTCTCAAAGATAGACCAAACATTAAAGGATAGAAACTAAACAAAAACCTTTTCCCGTGCCAGTAATTATGGAACTGTTAGAAACTCGATGCACTCAATGCCAAATTATTTTGGTGATTAGAGTGGTAAAATTTTTAACCGTCAAGATGAGGGGATGGCAATGGGTTCCTACCACGTGTCTCCTATTTTCGCCAATATCTTTATGGTAGGAATTCGACGCGAAAAAGCTTTGGCTTCAGGCTCAGTTCAAACCCGAAGAAAGATTTGGTTGGGAGGTATGTGGAGATGATACCATTTGTTATTTTTTTTCATCATGGAGACATTTGAAATTAAATAAATTTTTTTAGAATCACATTAATAGTAATTTCTCCTTCCATCCGCCCTCTCCACAATGGAAGTGGAAGTCCAAAAACAAGCTTCCCTTTTTGGAATGTGTGTGTAATTAAGAGATAGGGGATTTGTCCTTAAGACAACCTGTTTTTCGAAAGATAACCACACACAGGGAAAAATATTTAAATTATCAATCCAACCATCAAAAATCTGTCCAAAGAAGGGAGTAGCCTACTCCGTTGTTTGATAGAAGGCATAAGAGCTTTGTGCTCAGATAAAGATGGGACTAAAAGAAGAATTTTAAGAAAAAAAAAAAAATAATTGAATCGGGATCTCAGAAGCAATGGATACCCTCAATTAGTACATTTAATAAGTTTGCAAAACGAACTAACCAGAAGAATACATCTCCTTGAGGTCAGGAAAAAAACAGGAATTGTGATAAATTTTGCGTTTATGTCAATCCCTTATGTGCCGGGATTATCGGAGAAAAATTAGGAAGAGTAGGTAGAAAGTACAAACATTAGAACCGCCGTTTAATAACACACAACACTCTTAGACAAAAGTCTCGTAAAAACAAAAACCAAAAAAATATGAGCACCACAGGGATTCCAAATAAACTGCTGTTTATACAGTATAAAATGTAGCTGCAATACGGGAAATACATAGGCGAGGAACAATAAAAAAGACCACTAAACATAAGGATAAAAGAACACAAAGAAAAACACGAGA
Source organism: Homalodisca vitripennis (assembly GCF_021130785.1). Lineage (NCBI taxonomy): Eukaryota > Metazoa > Arthropoda > Insecta > Hemiptera > Cicadellidae > Homalodisca > Homalodisca vitripennis. Next base: position 16,626 of record NW_025779242.1, read on the forward strand.
AAGGGTTTTCACAGAAAAAGGTCAAAAAATTGCACACCATTGTTGTGTCCGGAAGGACCCGATCATATGGTAATTGGGATTGAAGCCCACCATAATACATCGGGAAACCACCATTATCTTCAAAAGGAAAATTAATTTGAGGCCAACATACATTAAAATTATGGCAGACTCGAACCAATCAGTCAAACCATCAGTCGAGATTAAGGCCGCTTTGGTTGCCAATTCTAAAAAATGAAACTAAAGAGGACATACCAAAAGTATCAAAACGGTATCGGATATTTGCAATTAAAAAACCAATGCGGGGAGTCACAATTATGGTTTTTAAGGAAGTTCATCTCGCAATGAAAACCAATTAATAACGAAAGGCGCCCAATTCCTGTTCCCCTTCCCTTGTATTTCCGCCATTCTTGTTTTAGCCGGGGCCGTCACGATTACCATTGGCTACCCCCTCTGGTCAGTCGTAGTATGGTTAGTAGGACGAGTGAAGAACATATTGTGACCTGTATATCCGTAGTTTTTAAGTTTAAAATGTATTGGTGTTTTGCTATAGTTTTTTTTTATTAAGTGCCATGTGTCTTTAGTGTTAGTGAACAGTTGACATACAACATGTAGCTCGATTCCTGTTTTTATTTTAAACCTAGTTTGGGTAATTTATGTAATTATGATTAGTTTCTTTACCTGAAAGAAAGAGATCAGATATGCAGATCCTCGAAAACGTAGTTGTTACTGTTTTCATTTTACTTGGTTTCAACTTAAACGGATGGCAAATTGTCCGGAAAAATCCTGTTTCCTTCACAGTTTGACGGTTAGCTGTTGTTTTTATGAAGCACAGGCAGTTCCCATGAAATTAAAAATTATATTTTTTATATGTAAAACTTAAAAAAATAAATTTTTAAAATATTGCTACGAAACTAAACTATTTTATTTTTAAAATATAAATGCTTATGAAATAAAAAAACAGAGAGGAATATGGATAAGGGTATAATATAAGTTGTGGCCTAAATTGTAGGCATGTTCGCTTTTACTCTCAGATTAGTTTAATATTCATTTAGTTTCAATAAATGTTCAGCAGGACTTTATTAAAACCTTAAAATTCGAGTAAGAGCATCAGTGCAAATCGCCCCAAATCTTGTAAAATTCCCGTTATCCTTCGGGGATACGGAATACTTAATTATCCGATATTTTCCTCCAAATATCGTTATTACACATACGGACAACTTTGAGTATTTTCAAAATGAAGATTCTAGCTAGCAGCCTGATGACTCCCAAAGACAGGAATTCCTCATGGGACTTGAATTATGAGGGGTAGATCTTCTTGGATACTAACGCATTTCTCCTGTGATCTCCTGCGATAAAAATAAAAATTGTTTAACGAAATGTATCTAAAAGAATTAAATTAAAAATATCAAAATTTAAGCCTTGTCATATGGTTGATTAAACACTTTTAAATGTGTTTGATTTTCTAAAAATAGGTGTCTACTTTTACATTAACATGATAGAGAAAATTCAAACCTTCATTAACAATTTCGTTTAAGAATTACTCGGTGAATAACATCACAGGATACTTACATAAATTTTAAATGTAAAACTAAAGATTACTACAATTATTTTAATATAAAACAATACGTTGTCTCAATCAAATTAACTGATTGCTCTGAGTGTTATCTAATACTGTTCACTGTTTATCATTAGACTTATCATTATCTTGTCACCTCTTAATCTCAAATTGGGTGTTATATCAGTACCCACTATCTTCAAGTCTGGTTCTTCCCCCCCGCTGAACCGTCAAGAATTATCGCCGCCCGGGTAAGTTATTCAGTCATTCAAAATTGCACCAAGATCTTTGAATCCCTGGTTTCTGAAGAGGTTTGTCATTCCATCCATGAATTGGGTGTTATCTGTGCTGAAACAAACATGCGGCTTTAATGAAAAGGACGCTCCGAATCTACTACTAATCTACTAACCTTCCCAAGATCACATTCTTCACTGCACTTCTCAGATCATCTTCCATCAGGTGGACTCCCATATACACAAGACTTCTCTAAAGCTTTCGAATCGTGTAAAGCCATGAACACACCTGGTGGCCAAGCTTGTGAAAGCTATTGGAACTCAGTGGTAAGCCTCTTGATGTGGGTTGAAGAGCTTAACCTTCGGGTATCGTTTCTCCTTCGGGGTTTCCGGGTTTGCTGGCTGTTTGTCGAAGCCTTTCTTCTGCTATTATATCAGGGGTGCGCTCAGGGATCGCTGTTGGGGGCCCCTGTTCTCTTCTCAATATTTATCAATGACTTAGTCCAGTACACCCCAAGGATCAAAAGTTTTACTCTTCGCCGATGATGCTAAATTCTTCAGAACAATAAAAAACCCTCAACGATTGCCAGGCTTTACAGAACAGTATTGATCTGTTGATGAAGTGGTGTTATGATAATGACATGTCATTAAATATTTCCAAATGCTCTGTGATATCTTTCTCCAGGTCTAGCACACCTATCATGTTCCCTTACACACTTGAAGATCAACCCCTCTCGCGTTCTCTGATGATAAGGGACCTTGGAGTCATGCTTTCTCCTAATTTAAACCCTCAAGAACATATCAACTATATTTGTAAGAGAGCTAATTCTGCCCTATACTTCGTCATACGGAACAGCCGCAACATGTTCTCTATTCATGCTCTACGGATCCTTTACATCCATCTGGTGAGACCCTTACTGGAATATTCTTCACCTGTTTGGAGCCCTTACTTGATTGGCCAGGATTGATGGACTTGAGAACGTTCAAACCCGTTTCGTCCGTTTTGTTGGTGTGCTGCTAGGCTTCGACTACCGCACTGCTCCAGTTCATGATCTGCGACTTCAGTTAAACTTGATGCCACTTCACACAAGACGAATAATCAAATGACCTACTGTTCCTGAGGAAGCTGGATTAACTCGAACATTGATGCCCCTGATCTACTTGTCAAGCTGGGACTTCCGCACTTCTCGAACACCTGCGCCACACCCATCCTTTCGCTAGACGTCTGTATTCGACCCAGTACTTGTTCCACAGCACCTTTCCTCGCCTCCAGCTGCTGGCCAACAGCATGCCGGACGACATTGATCTGTTTTGTACAGGTGAGGAGGCCTTCAAAAAGAAGTTGTTGGACTGGAGGGCACTGCATTGAGACTGCATTGAATCTGTATTCGGCAATCAAAAACTGTAGTTATTAGTATAACATATGGTGCATGTTCATTAGTTCTTTTTTTTTCCTAATTCTATTTACTTATCATGATCCTCAATATTTATTATAAATTATTGTTATTTATTTGTTATCGTTGTTAAAATTTGTTATGTATTCTATAGATTCTATTTTGTTACTCTAATACTGTTAATATTTATTACAATAATGTAGATTTTATTTACCTGTTACTAGTATAGTTATATTTATTGTAAATCATATAGCTTTATTATTGTTATTGTTGCATAGTGTTGGCTGTATTGTTCCCTGCATGTTTGGCTTGGTGCTTGGAGCTAGGGCTTAAGCACCAATTAGTTTAAAGTCCAATTGCATGTTTGGCTTGGCCCTCTGTGTTTATAAGTACTAGTCTTCTTGAGAAACTATGTAAAACTGTAACCCGTTGTAAATTGGTCTTTTGGACCGTTGGAAGTTAAATAAATAAAATAAATAAATAAATTAGGTAATTAACTACGATGATTATAATAGCTCTTATTTTGATGGCATCATTTACCTAAATAATATTTTATATTTTGTTTAATTTTTTAATTTATCTTTCTCATCTTGCTATGAATTAAGAAATACTGGTGAATTTGCACCCGCCGGAATCCACTCTATGCTCAAAGGACAAGAATTTTTTGGCTCTTGTAACCATGGAACCTCAAACTTGAAACCGTATACTTTTTCTTATCTCCTTTTCTACCTCTAGAGCAAACCACCTCTGTTATAATTAGGTCTATACGAGCTTTCAATAAATGTCTAATGAATTTTACTTTAAGAACCTTGTATAGATTTATCTTAATTCATAGTTACAGTCTTGAAGGTCTTATGTCTGGAAGGTTTTCCTTCTTGAACGAGTTATTATCAGTTTATTATTACAAAATAGTTTATTCTGCACCACTAACGGTGCAATAAGACCTATCATAGTTAACGCTCAGCCAAATAAAATGGAGTGACATGCTCCATTATTATAGTCAGAAGTTGCATTCGTAGAAATTATGCTTTATATAAAACTTGAAATCGATTAATACCGTGGGAACAGACATACTAAAATAAGAGCCTTTGCTCAGCCAATTGTCTATACCATTTTAAAAGTACACTTCACTACAATATTGCTAAAGTTAGTGAAAACGGTAACTGTGTAAAAACTTGAAGTGCATCTCACAAAGTACGGTTCTGGTTGAAATTTAATTTATTAATTGATAACAATTCTTAATATTTTGGGAGAATGTATTAGAAGGACCACTTACGACCTGAGAAGTTCGAGAATATAATAGCCAAATATATTTTGGTATTGGTATAGATTTGTAGACAAATCCTTGCAATTGTGAAATAATTGTTTTCAAAATAACTGGAGTAATTTTACTTCAGTGTCAGAAGATCCTTCCTGGAACCAAGTATTATAGATTACCTTGACAAATACGGTCACCACGTTTTGTCATTGTTGTAATAATAAAATCTATGGGAAATAAATTTTATATTTTTATTTTTAATTGGTCATAACTTGCTCCCTAGTACCTTCAAGATGATCAATATTTTTTCATAGCCTATATTATCTAAAAGTAATATTATGTATTTAGTACACTATATTTTAGTTTGTAGTCATAGAATATAATAAGTTTTAATGATCCTTACCTTTGTGGGAATATCTAAAAAAAAGTTTTTTGTACAGGTCAAAAAAAAATCAAAGTATTAAAAATCTATGTCTCTCTTGTATAAAGAACACCATGTACAGGTTTTTTATAACAGTTATAAAATTATTTTATCAGATATTTCGCATTGGCTTATTTCAGTGGGTTTGCCAATGTTTGTGTTGGGTCCTATTTTGTTACAGTTCTCCTTACGTAAATACTGGACGATGTGGTTTCCCTGTGGAAAAACTTGCTATCGAATATAAAAAATTTGCCTTTTTCTTTTTTCTTTTTTTAAACTGTAACATATGACAGAATTTATAGAAAGTTTTAAAAACGTCAGTTCAGAATGAGTGAAATAAGTGAAAAACTTTAGGATGATAATTTAAAAACAACGCTAAAATATATTTGCTTTCGTTGAATAGTATGAATTATTAAGGAAGGTTCTGTATTTTTTTAAACTTAAAACGCATAATGTCTACAAATTATAAATGTTTTGCATTAAGTGCCGAGTTTTGTAGGTAGATAAGTTTTTTGAGGAGTATTTTCATTTTTCTCCCATTTGAACCTTATCTAATTTCCCATGAACAATGAAAAATAAGCAGGCCCTTTCCTTTACTTAAAGGATTTATTTTTCTTTTTCCCTTTAATAAAAACATCAATTTTGAAAGAGGAATATTTTTTTAATTTTTAGTCATAAACACGTTTACCTAAGGACCAGAAATATTTCACACGTGTAAATATTTAAATAATTTCTTTAAGAAGAGTCTAATCTCCCTCTCTGTACGTTCCTTGAACTTTCGATTATTTTTGTGTCAGAATCAATGTCACCCAAATATCTTAGACTGCTCAGCAATACCGAGGTCTTCCCCCCCCCTAAATTTAGAAGATAAACTGGAATTACATTTTTCGATCATGAGTAGTTAAAACAATATGCGATAGTTTTTTTATAATTAACCCAAGCATATTTTAAATTTAAATATTAATTTCTCAATCACACTGTAATGTTTAATTGGTCGGTATATTTAAATGATAAACAGCATTTCGCTTGGAACTAAAATGTCTATCGTGAATCTTCCCAAAATGCAAATTCTTAAATGTTTATAATAAGTTTATTGGCCAATGTCGCATTAAAAAATTCTTGTAACGCTTAGTTTAACAGCATTGATGAACCACCAAAATTATAGCCTAACTTACCGTCAAACTTATTATTAATAAATGTATTATGTAAATAATCTATAACTTATACTATACCTATACGTATCTAATATATCTATACCGTTATATGTATTATATAGATATTATTACTAAAAAGATATGTATCTAATACGTATTATGTAAATATATATATATATATATATTACATTTTTTAATAAAATTAGTTAATCATTAATCGAATGTAGCCCTAAAAAAAGGAAATAAAATGTTTAAAAACCCAACATTTGTATGATTATAGATGGGCTCCTCATAAGGCATGGGACAACATTTTTTATAAAGAATATAGTTTAGCGTAAAACACCGTTTTTGCCATGCTACTCGAACTGGGATGATTTAGATGATATTCTTAATGTTAAATTGTTTTCTGAACACATAACAGTAACATGAGTCCAGCCTAACTTAAATAAGGTTCGGTATTTTTAGATCTTTCGTGAAACTTAGCTCATACTTGAATATACTTTGTTTTACCTTGGCAACAAAAATTAATGACGGAAAACCTTGATATTTTTGAAAGTTATCTACCATAAAGTTTTATTAGAAGAAATGATTAGGATGGCACACCATATTTAAAATAGCTTTTCAATAATAAATATATTTTGCTAATATTACATTTTTTCCAATAAATTGCCTTAAAAGTTATTAATTAAAATTATTAAAAAATGAAATACTTTCTTAACAAAAGCATATTATAATTTTTCAATAGCTAATACTACTGAAATATTTGGGTTTTTAAGGATATTATATATTTGGAGAACATTAATTTTACATTATGTTACAACATATAAAATCTTCACATATAATCTGTGATCTCGGATAGTAAAGGTTAACTCCACCGCAACGTTTCTCAAAGACCTTAACTTGGGAAAGAGATTCTAAAAATACTTTATCGTGTTGTAAGTTTATCATGTTTGTAATTTATAAAAACAGGAAAATTGATAATATTATATTTCATTGAGAATCTGCTTTACCGAACAACTTCATACACGGGGGGATTTTTTAAAAATACGGTCTGATCAAATGGAAGTTTAGAATCTGGTTTTAAGCCTTTAGAAAGGAGATATGAGTGGTGGATATTCTCAGCCTTGTTTAACGAAATTAACTTTATTTTGCTACATCCGTAAAAAAAGGTGGGGGGATTATTTTTTTGGGGGGTTAATGTACACATTTTTTATGCTTAAATAGTTAAAAAACTGTGGGTCAATCTATTATTATTTTTTATGGGATGTAGTTTGAAAGGATATATTATAGTTATTACTATATATATTATATATATATATATACTATATATATGATCCAAGTTCCCAAACAGTAGGAACTATATATTTTTTCTAATACAAATAAATTGAAAGTTGTAATACTTCTAAAGAAATATATTGAAAAACTAGGGTTAGGGAGATAAAATTATAGGTGAAATTTTAAAACTAATATATATGTGTTGACCTAGCGATCCCTATGTTCTTAGAACAAGGGGGGGAGGTGCAGCGGGACATAAGTCATATGCAAACGGTGAAACACCATAATTATAAGTGGTGATTTTCGAGTAAACTACAATGGAATTTGAACTTTTAACCAGCAAACACTCATGTGGGACAACTTACATTACTATTTGCTAATTTTGTGCAGGTTTGCACCTATATGACCCACTTCTAGTTCGATTGAATTTATACTTTCGAACGCTAATTTTTGAGTTTGTCCATCTTCTTACGATTATAGAAAATATGTTAAATAATTGTACAAATTTATAGTAATTTTTTGTTTACTTTGATATTTATTATTTTTTGATGTAATGCTGAATTTTGCCTCTTTTTTTAATACTAATGAGAAGAAAAAAAACATATTTATTTAAATATTATACATACACAGGCTCTGAGAACCTTAACTATGTCAAAAAAATTAGCAACTATATTAGGTTTACGTAAAGACGGTCCTTTCAAATGTCTAATGTAAATGGATCAGGGACTAAATTTTCTTATTTTTTCGAACTGCTGGTTAGAGTGAAATTACTAATTTGCGACGCCAATTTTAAGGTTTTGGCTTGAGTTAACCTACGGTTTAAGTAAATATCGTTAAAAACATTGATTATTTACGGTCATTCTAATTTGGCCTTAATATTAAAGTCAATTACTGTCCTTTTAGAATGGTAATAATTCCTAATTTTTACTATAAAAATATGTACATGTTTAAAAGTATATTAACAAATGGCCCTACGCTTTTTTTATTTTTTTTTTTTTTTGTAAAGGGACTGAAAATATTGTATCATATATTAACAATCATTTAGGGTCTGGAATTAGTACATTTGAAGTAATGGAGCAACCAGGTCCATCGAACATTTCACGTAGCATATTTTTTGCCCACGGACTGACTTCAATGTGGAAGTCTCTGACTAGTATATGGTTTTCTTAGATAGATGGTGTATTCTAAAATAATTGTTGAATATCTTAAAAACGGTATTAAAAACATATTTTGTACATCACTATTATAACTGTAAACAATTTATTGTTAATTATATTACAATGTTTACCAAATTATAGTTGATTAGAACCAATTTAGACACTTTCTGAATGGGAACACACAAACTTTAGTACACGAAGGGGGATTTTTGGTTGCTACTTTAAAGACTTCAGTGGGGCGTTAGCCGTGAGGGGATTTTTGAAATAAGGTAATATGCTTATATTCATCCCAGGGACCGTTATGATTTCCCATGTCAAATTTTCAGCGCAACTCGTGTTTGAATTAATTTATGCGTGTGACAAGCACAACAAACAACACCCAAAGGGGCTTTCGCATTTATTAATGCAATAAGAGGGATCACCACTTATAAATAAGATCAGGAGACATTTTAGATACATATTTTGAGTAAATGTAACAAAAAATAAAATATCATTTGTTGCGAAATATTTCTTTATGTAAGGTATATATGATATAATTAATCTTTCTGATGTAAAATCTTCCAATATATATCGGTACTTGTAACGTTTTACTTTGATTGAGTAAAACACACAGACGTCAGACACCTATTGGATTTTTATACCTTTATATAAATATAATAATATATACATACGAAGTGATATTCTCCGTAAAACAATGGTTTAACTCTTAAATTCAGGACCCTTAAAAATTTTACCATTTTAAAAACTTACAATTTTATTTTATTCTGAAATTGATCTGGAGATGTCAATGTTTTCCTGAGTGGTTATTATTGATATATGAGTGGTTTTATAATTAAGAGAGAACGAGCAAAGTTAAAAAAATGTACCTCATTTAATAAACACATGGTGATATAATAATACAGATAAACATTGCTATAGGTTTAAAACAAGGGATAATAAATATTCTTTATATTTTTTAATTTGTACAGTAAAAGAGAAATATTAAAATATTCTTTACTCCATCTCACTAATAATAAATGTTCCATTTCTCATTAAATGTTTAGAAATGGTTTTCCACAGCACTTAAAAATACTGAAGGGTCAGGAAACCAGAATAAGCTAAAAGAGTAATACAGTCTGTGGTGTAATTAAATTCAATATGATTTCTTGTTGTAAGTCACTAAACTGTACCCCGGCTAACTTTGAGGGGTGGGGAAAACGTGAAGTGAAAACTTAGTTTTTTTAAATTGCCTGGACCTAATTAAAGAGCCTATGGAGTTTTCGTACTATAAAAAAAATATTTAAAGTTATCTATACTTAATGTAGTTTTAAAAAACTACTAATGGAATTTTTCAATTGACAAAAAGGTTTATAATTGATTACCTAAAAAGGGGAGTATCGGCATTTAGCTGTTATGCATGAAGTTTCTATGATAGGTTAATTAAAAACCATTTAGTAGGGAATTAATCTACGGCACAATAAATTAATTAAAGTATTGCTGATTCTTATTTTATATATATTTACCCTAATTTTGCATCATTAATTTCCTCTTTTAACTAATTATTCTGGGCACTGACAATGTGCATAGAAACTGCAATAGCTAATGTAATGTATTAATGAAGAAACATATTTAGGTCATTGAAACTGTTGTTAATTGAATTAGCGTTTGGCTAACTATTCTGGGGAAAAATATTATATAGGATCAACTGATTTTCTGAAATATAAAAATTATTTTTGAAGTTAGGTACATTTTATAAATCAATCAAAATATTTTTATCCTTGGGGGAAACATGTATACTAATTATGTATTACTTTTCCAAATAATTAAACCAGGAAACAAGCTTTGTGGACTCAATTGAAGTTCAATGTTTTAGTTGAGCTGCATGTGTGTTTTATTCAGTTCAAAAAAAATATTTTTGTTAAATTTCGACATAGTAGAATTCTTAGTAATAAAGATTCAAAAGTGGCATGTGATTTAATTTAATAGGTTAACCCATATTGCAAGAGATAAATTAATAAGACAAAGCGTTTGTGTAAGCATAAAAAATTATTGGTAGATATTTTGTATTTACACTCATTGAACAATTCTAGCGGTATAATCACTGGAGATTATATTTGTAAAAAGCATATATATATTATATACAGTATATACTTATTCTATATGATAATGGTGTATGTGTCGTGTGTGTTTAATCATAAACTATTACCATGGTTATATATTAGTATTTATCAAAAACGTATTTATGCACACAGGAGAGGTACGATTCAAAGTAAGTAGTAAAAACCAATACAATCTTTAAAAGTAAATAGAAATACGTGAATCATTTTTTAAGTACTTATGTGGCATATAACAAAAAATAATGTATAATTTATACAAAGATCACGAAAAATTTTTCATTAATAATTTGTAATTTAATGACCTGATAGATATATAAGTAAAACATAATATAATCATCATAATATTATATCAAAATATAAAATTCAATCCAACATATTGATTTCAAAAATTATAAAATTTTAATTTCTTTACCAGATATTGCTCAGGAACACCACCAAACTTAATCGATTATTCGAAATCTGTAATCCCTAAAAACCTAACCATTTATTAATACACGGTAAAATGCTTAAGATTTTTTTATATACTACAATTTAAATGGCCGATATTTTCACATAGCCCATGTGTCTTACTTTCTACTGCGCTAGTTAATTATGATTAGGGACCACCTTAGTATGTGTGTGTTTAAAATATGTTACGAGTAGGAATAGTCTAAAGCCCCAGATCTGAGTTCTTATACTAACCTTTGTTTGTTTAATTTAGTTAAAAATTCTTTCTTGTTTAAAAAACGCAGGAAAAATAGGGGACGTAATGATTCAAATAATTACTCATTAACATACCAAGTTTATATCCTTGTTGATAAAATGTCACAGCTTAGGATTACATAAGGTTTCCAATTCATTAGTCTACTTACCTCTGATTTTCCATAATTTATCCTGCATAAATAAACTATGAATGTTGGAAATTATGTCTTGACTGAAATCTTTTTTTTTTGAATGATGATGTATTGACTTTAAATATTGTGAAAATATAGAAAATTCAAGCCCAGCATTGAGATAATTAAGTGTGATAAACGAATTGTTACGGCAGACGTTAATGTCATCATAAAAAAATTTACCAATCTCTAGTAGTAAACTTTACTTAATAACAAAATAGTTTATGTGAACAATTGACAAGAACTTTGTCAATAACATAAACAAGTTTTATATCCTATGTGATAAAATTTCACAGGCTATAAGGATTACATTAAGATTTCCAATCTTATTTCTACTTACCCTGCTGGTTGTTTTATCATAAAATCTTGATAAATAACATGAACTTATGGAATTTTTCTTGAATCTTGAATGATGTTGTATTGGACTTTAAATTGTCACAAAGATAGAAACAACACCAAGACATTGAGATTATTAAGTGTGATAACGAAAAATGTCGGCAGTCTCCTATGGTCATCAAAACAAAATTACATACTAGTAAATAAACTGTATTAAAATAACAAATAATTTATGTGATGACAATTTGGACAAAACTGACTGCAGTTATTTACAATGGAAGCGCTTAATCAGTCAGATACAGATAATGCCCAAAACCACTTGGTTTTGCCAGAAAAGACTATTGTTTTGCAGATAAACAAAACATATGTGTAAATATCACTGATTTTTATTGCAGAGTGATTGTGTTTTCATTATACTGTTTCCATTAGGAGTTTGCTGTTGTGTTTTACTTCGTTTAAAATTGATAACGGAATTGGGGAGTTGTACCTGTTACCTTTCTAGGTCCTTCGTTTAAAGTAATACCTGGTTATATATTATGAAATCGATCTTTGTATATTTTTTTAAATGATTTGCTTTGCAAAAAAATCGTTTTTTTAAAAGACGTTTGTAACGTGGTTTTTTATAAAACTTATTGTATACACTGAAAGCAAAAAGCTGGTTCCAAAGCCAGACTCTTACCCTAATGCGGTATTTACCTCTCTATATAGTCCAAATAGAAAACAATTGTTACTATATCCTGAAGAAATATAGTTGGTATCTTAATAATCTACTTGAATCCTGAATACTTATTGCGTAACATATGGGACTAATTTAAGTCATATGATCTCGTCAGACTTGGGCTTAAGTCATATGTAACTGTTAATTGATACCTTACAGGTAAGGATAAGATGAATATGCAAATTAATGTTTATAAACAATCAACCAAAACCAATTCTCACGGTTTTAATATATTTATAAGCAAGGTAAATGGCATTTCCTCGCTTAAAAACATAGGTCAAGCTAGTGGAAGTTTCAAGGTTGAAGTTTGAAGGAAAAAGTGATCTGGGAAAATTCATTTGTCCTCTTAAGTAAGAATAATAAACATTTGTCCTAACCACAGCAGTTGCTTTCAAATTATTAGTATTTCGTTTTTCATATCCTCGTTTATTTCCTCCCTTTATTGTACTTGCAAGTATATAACAAGACAGAAAGTGTTGTACTATTGTTCGTTAGTTAAACAAAACGCAGGTACTTGAAAAATGTTACCATAATTAAGGTATTTTAAGTTTTAATTCAATAATATAAACCTACTTCACAATATATTGGGAAATCTTAGATATAAAAATTGGTTTACAGCGTTCTTGCATATTGAAACATCAAATCACAGATATCCAATGCTAAGTATTGTCATGTTGGAATCAATGAAAAAGCAATTCCGAAGCGGTGTACATGAGTGTAGGGCTGAGATAAAAGACATAATAATTAGAATAGATAGCAGAGATAAAGGTTGTGTAGAAAGATGAAACAGGATCAACTGAAAACAAATACCCATTACCTCGTATAAAGCTGAGAGGCTTAATTTTAATTACGCAAGCACTGAACAGCAAATATAGCCCGAGACAACATCTGCAATGGAGGAGCAGGCGAGTTTGAGATTGTAATCTGCTACTAGGCCAAAGTTTAGAGTAGTAACATGCGGAAAGTAAAAAATACATCGAGTGGGGAGTCACATGTGAGGGAGTATATTTAGTCAACAGAATATACATTATAATTAAAGGACTGCGTAGAATGTGATTGAAACAAAAAGTAATTTGTTTAAGGCTTATTCCACTAAAACCCTAAGCTCAATATATTCCGAAGAACGTAGTAAATGAGTTTTATCAGGTAATGGTCTTATATAAAGTATTGTTTATATATATAAAAATACATCAACTCAAAGCAAACTAAATACCGTGGGTCAGACTCTTCTAAATATATAAGGGAACCAAATACGGACCAAGCGTAACAAAGAACCAGACATTACTATAAATGAAAAAGTCTGTTAAACCAGTCCTCCTTGTTATCCATCTCCACGTTTAATAACGTTGTTAATTTTGGGGGTTGGTTAATTGAATAAATTCTCTATGATTATAACTACGTTATGACATAATCGTATTTTACCAGTTGCAGTTTCGTTGTTGGCATCACTTTTTACCTATAACACCAGTGTTTAATATATAACTTCAATTTGTAACCTATAAATCAAAATATATAAGAATTGTGCTTTCCTTGGTTACAAATAAATATTATGTTTCCAAGGTCCTCTACGATCGTTCAATCGGGAATCTCTCATAACGTGGAAGCAGGGCAACACTACGATGTGTCGGAGTCCTTAATTTTAATTTACTAATTTTGTTTACTGCACGGGGGAAAGCAAAATTTATTGTTTAAGGGAACATTGGTTTTAGATTAACAACCAAGAAACCTTGCTGTAAATTAAACTTACAGAAGTTTCATTAAACTTGGAGGGGTAAAAAATTCGAAATATAACTATCCCTCTCGTGTTTAAAAGCGATAGACCTTAAATTGGGTTTTAAAGCAAAATTCAAAGCAAAATTGGGCATGTATTATCTATTAATAATTAGGACGAGAGGTGATAGTTGGATTGATTTTCTCAATTACTTTGTTACTGTGATGAGTCCGGAAATCAAGTATAAAAACACGTTTATTTATTCTAAGCATGAACACCCTAGAAAATTATGTTTTTGAATTTTTCGTACCAGAAACCCTATAATTATCATATTAATAAAGACGCTATAAAGTTTGTTAATGACCAGAGAAGTTCAGAAAGAAATGTTACGTTACTTAAGAAAGGACTTTCACCACCACAACACTAAATATGATTAATTGCTAATTAAATTTGTACAGTTTCTTACAATTCAGATCGTTTTTGATATGTATTTTTGGAAATAAACGCATATTCCTTCTTCATGATATGAATTTAAATTACCAGTTTTCATCCAAATCTTTGCTATAAAACACACGTTTTTAGTAACATTGTTGTTTAGGAATAGGTTACATCATATTCAATATCGCAGTGTCAAGGTTGCGCAGTTAGTGATCTTGAAAGGTTAGATGCAGGTGTTTGAAATGCTTGCTTATGCTCTTTAACGAGAATATGAATTCGTATTTGGTAGGATTGCGGGTCTCCGAGCATTTTAAACACATATGTGAATGTGTAATCGTGACTGTGTAAAATGCTTTTTTAACCCCTCTTATTCCCCCCATAATGATGACCTAAAATTACTGTTTCATTTGTTTAACTGATGTACTTTTATTTAAATAGTTATTTCTTATATTATTGAACAATACCATAACTAATAGTTTTTCTTCCTTCACTGTTCACCAGGTGACAGCCCTTGATCCCAGCACTAATTAAACTATAAACAGAATAGGCCACAATATAAAAAACTGTATTTAACTCTGGAACAAATGAAATATACAATAAATAATATATGTTCACAAGGTTTTTTTTTCCCTTTAAAACGACCGCAAATATTTCAATCTAGCGAAGAAATATTTAACCTATTATTTAATATTTGACCATATGTTTGGTCTGATTGACCTAACATACCTAGCCTAAGCCGTTTTATATACATTTGAAGTCATAGGATTTACAGGTAATTTTATTTACAAATACATCTTATTGCGGTAATTAATCACCTCAGTTTTAGAAGGGAGTGGCCCGTCAGTCCTGTTTTGGTGCGTTACCGCGTTATTTTTCTTTAACTAATAAATTTTGTTTAGACTTTAAAATTTATAAAATGATTTTTGAGATTATTTAAAATTCTCTTCATTGTAGTTGTTTGTTGGTACTGCCAAAGCTGCCCAAGCCTCTTATGGCAGTACAAAACATAACAGGTTATATTTTTCAATTATTATCTTCTCTACTTATTTGGAGATGAAAAATAATAATATTTGGATTAAAAAGTAAATATGGTTATTGGTAATTCTAATTATATTTAATTTTTCCCTTTTGAAAATAAAATATAACCCTACTATAACGAGAAAGGTAAAAGGGGGCCAAAAAAATATTTGGGAGGAAAAAAGGGGGGTTAATTTTTAAAAAATAGGTTTACTAGAATTCCCCCCTTTTTAAAAAAAATTTTTATTAAATGGAATTTTAAAATTTTTTTTAAAAATTTTAAAATTTTTTTTTAATTTAAAAAAATTTAAATGTTCCCTTAATTTAAAAACTACCCCTTTTTTTTTCCAAAACAAGGTACGAAAAATTAATGCTTTAAAAAATTTGTAAAAAAGGGTTAAAATTGCCCTTTTTTTTTTAAAATTTTTAAAAAAAAATTTAAAATAAAAATTTTTTTAAAACCGTATTAAAATTTGTTTAAAATTTTAAAAACTTTTGGAAAAAACTTTTTGGGTTTGGGAAAAGACGGGGAAAAATTTTTACGTATTTTAAAAATTTGGCAAAAAAAAGGGAAAAATTTAACCCCCCCCAAATTTTTAACAACCCCAAATTTAAACCCAAATTTTTAAAAAACACTTTTTTTTCTCCCAAAAACTTCAGGAAAATTACATTAAATTTTGGGGGGGCCCCTTTTGGGCATTTGATCTTTAATAAAATTTTTGGGGGGTTTTTTTTTTTTTGTTTCCACTTTTCCCATTTTTTTTGTTTAAAAAACGAATTTTTTTTTAGTGGTTTTTTTAATATTTAAATATTTTTTATTTTCATTTGGGAAAAAATTAGGGTTTGTTTCTGTTTAAAATAAATTAAAAAATAATTTCCTTTTTAGGTTTATCCATCCGGGAGGGAAATTTTCCCAGTAAAAATTCAATCTTTTAAAGAATTTTAAAAAAAAAAAATTTTTTTTTTTTCCCCCTTTTAAAAAGGTTTAAAAAATTTGGGGAAAAAAAAAAATTTTTCCCCCCCAAAAAAATTTTAGGGGTTTTTTAAAAACCGGGGGGCAAACGGGGAAAAACCCCCTTTTTTTTAAAAAATTTTCTCCCCTTTGGGGGGGCCAGGGGTTTTCCCTTTTTACTAGGGGGGACTGAAGAACCCCAAAAATAGTTTTTAAATTTTAAAATCTTTTTTTCCAACGGATAAAAACCCCCAATTTATTAGACCAATAAATGGAGTCTTTTCCCCCTTCTTCCCCGTTTCAAAAACCCGGACCTTTAAAGGGTTTCTTATTTTTTTCTTTTTTTCCGAAATCCTTAGAATATACCCCTTTTCATTTTAAAACCCAATTTTGGGGAAATAACCCCCCTTGCCTCCCCTTTAAAAAAAGGGTTGGTTTAAAACGCCTGGAATTTTTTTCCCTTTTAAAGGGGGGACCTTCCTACGGTTAAAAAAAACTTTCAAAAAATTTAAGGTTTTAGGAAACCCCCGTCCCAAGTATCTCTCCAATGATGTTCACTTGGAGTCGGTTTCATGTTGAAGGTATTGCTGCAGGGTTCCCCCGTTTCTGTTGGAATAACGTGGGAATTGAAAGAATAACATGTTCCCGCTGTTTTTTCATGGAGGTTTGGATCGCCATGCCGGGATGAAGTATTCTTCACAGCCTTAAAGCACATGTCGTTAAGGCTCTTAAATCGGCAATATCCTATTCAAGTAATAATTACGTTAGGTTTAAAATTGATCGCTCCTCTCATGTTTTCTCGTTTACCACCCATAATTACCCTCAATAATTTCCAGCTGTCCGGAGCACTGACGAGTTATGGGCACCAGCCTTAATATTTGTAAACAAACGTCTTCCAGGTACTTAGAAACAACTACCTCCACAAGTAGTTAGTGGTTTACTACACAAGCTAACTTTTTCCTTATGGGCATGGTGTAAACGGAGTACCCGATATATGTGACGTTTCATAGAAATTTAGGACCGAAGCACGGAGCCTTGTAGGATGCCTCCCGTTATAGCGTGGGGTTTCCGAGGTCCCGTCTGCTGTATCGTTCATTTCAGGGTTCGATCCCTGAAGTAACTCACGATTATACGTACTGAATATACACTGGGGACAAACATCCTTCTCAATGCAACTAGGATGGCAATCCCAGACGGTTTATTACGACCAGAGTGGAGAATGGAACCGTACTTCTTGGCCTCATTTCTTCCATCGCTTGTCTGAAAATGACTTTTGCGAGCGGCGTCCATGACGGTGTTATCGTCATCTATGGTTGCTTCTTTTCTTCGAAAATCCTTCACGATATAACCCCGTCTTTCAGGTTAGGAAATACCTGCAACTGGTGCATAATGAGGACTCTCCAGTTTCTTGCCCCGGCCATGTCCTAACAAAAGAGATCGGTCGGTATCATGGCGGGTCATCTCGTGACTTTTTTCCCTTTCCAGGAGTAAGGCCAGTTTTCTGCTTCTTCTATCGGCTGTAAAAAAACTCTCTCATCGAAAACAGTCCGTTCAAGCGTCTTTAGGATTACCTCTGGGTCACTAACACTATTTGGTAGGCCTTCAAGTGGGCGCGGCGGGCAGGGGGCACATGGCCACCGTGCAATCATTTCAGATTACGGCATGACATTTCGTGGCTCTGTAACCAATTTGTGCTTCAGGCCTTCAACAAAAGTTCCTCTTGCTCAAACAAGCGGAATCCGTCGAAAATAAAGAATAAGGAAACTTTCCTGTGGGCAAAAACCTACCTGCTGCTGGGAAGCAGCGGTTCTCCACTATCCTTTCTAGTAAGCATGAGGCTTCCTAGCTCAATGGTATGGTTATTGAGCTCCCCTTAAGTAGCGACATTACTATTTTATGCGGCCTTCCCCTTGGGTCCTCGTCGACCAATTCTCACAGCTCGATCAGATGCGTCTTTCCATGTCTCATGTGGCGTTCTTAATATGCCCCGGGCTCTTCGATGCCTGTATTTAAGGCTTTCGTAACCGAACACTACTAAATGAGCCTGTCTCCACGTACTGTAACACAGGTTTCATAGTCCAGCGATCTCTTCATTCCACCAATACATCGGGGGATGGTGATCTCTTTTGAATGTCTTATTTGGCGCATCGCAGGCATTAGCAATCAGTGGCGTAAGTGATTATTTTCTAGCTGCGCGATTTTTTGCATCATGCCACTAAAAGGAATCAAGTAAAATGAACTAGAATCCCACCTATATGAACTTCATTTTCTGTTCTCCGTCTTTTGTTACTACACAACATCAAAACGTGGTGACCTGGAAATCACTATGGGATTAGTGATCGCTCACTTCACGTATGAATTCTGGAGAGTAGCCCCTCACTAGCAAAGGTCATGTATATAATAGAAGATCGTTAGTTCTTATTTAACGTTGGGTTTGTGCAATTGTTCAGAAAAAAAAAGCCTCCACAGGGGAGACGTGGTCTAAAAGGCTCTTTTGTTGGTTTCTCTGCTGTCCCATTCCTTTGCCCTTGCATTAAAGTTATGGAAAATTATTAATGGTTGCTTTCCTCTCGCATTCTCTGCCAGGTTATTCAGAAGGTCCTTGCATTCCTCCTGAGATACACTTGGTGGAGCATAAATACTAGCACATATATGCATCTTATAATCTGACCCATGAGATTCCAGCCTTTATTTTTTGTGGCTTTTCCTAGATGAAGATTTGTCCTGCATACCCAAAAGCTGCAATGGCTATTAGATGTGGCTCATTTGATATGCATGCTCACGAATTATGCCTGTCCGGTACTGTTTCGAGAGAATTGAAACGTCGATATTAAATCTTTTACTGTTCGTGTCTAACGGTATAACTTCTTTGTTTTATCTGTGCATTCGTTTGTGTCTTTGTTTTTGACTCGATTTCATATTACTGGGCCATTTTAGAGAAATTTTACATGGGACATTCTAAAGGTACCTGGTTAATAATGATACAATATAACGATACAATATATCGTTGTATTGTTATTTCAAAACTGTCTTCAGACTACGGCTCACTGGCCTTTTAAAACTCCCTTTTCCATTTGATCAGAAAGCATTTAAATGGATTTTTAACGACCTCTAAAAGTCTAAATTATTATGAATAATCATATTTAAACATTTAACAGATAATTTAGTAAATTTTTGTTCTTATTTATCTGTCAATAGCCAGCTATAGTTTACAAACATCATGAACAGTTCAAAAGCTTTTGTTTTTTCCTGGTCTTTTATATCGAAATTTTAATAAACTACAGTTATATCCCATAATTTTTTATATAATATGTGTGATAACTGACATAAAGTATCTCAGTTCTATACTGAAATGCATGAGATATTGGAAAATAAATTAAAAATTGTAAAAGTATGTATAAAAAGAATTTTCACTCTTCGACTGAAAAATATTTTGGTAACTATGACTTATCTCAGGATTTCTTTGGAATGCTTACTTAAATGCTTATGGTATCCTTATCTTTCAAAATGAAATTTGCAAGCGAACTAATATTAATACATATACACAAAAACAAACTAAACTGTTTTAATTTTAAAAGTACGATAATACTGAAAGCTAAAATGTTGGTAAAGCTTTAAATCCTACAAAATGACAGTCATAAAAATAGTTACATATCCAGTAATATAAAACTGTAATAGGTTCTTAACGTAACGGATCTATGATACATGAAATATAAAACAGTACAATAATACATTTGATACAGAATGTTATAATAAATGAATATAACTGAGCATCTCAATGTTTTTACTGGTCTGAGTTAAAACACTCACTTCCGTTATAAGCGTGATGATTTCCGTTATTAAAAATGCCTTTTCTCAGCAGCAAAATTATAATTCACGAGCTATGTCCGTATTAATAAAGCTCCTTAACGTAATCGTTACTATAAAGAGACATTATTGTAAAAATATTAATAAAATAAATATTGTACAGTAAACGATTAAAGTTCTTAACTTATTTGTTTTAAATGAAATACTGCAATAAAGGGTTCACGTGCATATTTTCTTCCATTTAAGCAATTTTTTATATTATTATTTAATGTCTCAGATTAAAGCTAGTTTGTTTGGGGCTGTTTTAGGTGGATTCTTTTTATTCATCCTTACAACATGGTTGCAACATCTCATTATAACTATCCAATATTCATGTAACCAAAAATGTATGATCGTCCAGTTAAAGGGAGTTATTTTTATTTTGTTAAACAATTGGTTAAGTTTGTTATGAAAAGAAGGTCGTGTTAATAATTAGTACATTAGGACTATCCTTCTCTTAATATGTCACTCAGGCGATATTCATCCCAGGCAGAGTGTCCATTCACACAATCATCATGGCGTTATATTATATTAATACTATCAAGTATAAAGATTAAAATCTATTTATTTGTGTGTAGCGTATGTTATTTCCGTATGAAGAAAAAGAGTAAGACTAAATATTGCTATTTAATAAAGACAATTTAAATAGTTAGTCTTCCATACATTTTACCGCGTTTTAAGTTATTAAAAATATTCCATATTCACTATTAAAAAGTGTGTGAAAGAAATAATTTATCTTACAAATACCTTGTCTTTTGCAATAAAAATGTATTTGAACAAACGGATTCAATTTCGTTAATACTGAAACGAAAAAACTACTTCGAAATACAAAGGTGCTGTCTAGTCTATATCCAGTAATCGAATATCAGAGCAATGACTGTTCTTCAGCTCCAGTAATAACAAGAATCTAAGTGTAGAGTGTAATTTATTTGAGATTGTGCAGCACATCTTAACCTAATTTAGTATTGTTGTCACTTCGCAATTGAAATTGGATTTCGTTTCATGTTAAACGTGATGAGTACGATTTTCCTTATTCGAAATCTCTTTATCATAATCGAATAATGATGAAAATGTGACCTGAGACGTATATTCTTGATATGTGACCTAGAGGCTGATAAAGAATAAATATAAACTGTTTCTAGCAATGTAATAAAGTATATATTACTATACGTTTTATTAAAGAGTTCAGATTATATTTAAGTACAAACACAAATAATATTTTCGCTCTACAGAAAAAAAATAATACTATTATACATAATATATATGTACGTTTTTTATGTATATGTATATTCTGTCAGTATATAGTTAAAAATTATTGTTATAATATCTTTTTATGTTGTAAAATAGCAATCCCATTGTCATATATTTTATCATGTTTAAATTTTAAGTATTTTTACGTTTTAATGCTAAGCCAACACATATGAATGTACAATTAGATGTACCTTATTCAAGAAATACTTCATATTAAAGACCGGTACTGCAGTAAAATTACTTATGACATATTTAAATCCAACCAAAAAGCGTGTACTTAGTAATGTTGGTAGTATTTAAAAATATTTTATGACTTATTATATATTTTTATATTATTTTAGTATGTAACTTTATTTGTCTATTAACAAGCTTATAGTTGAAATAAATGAATGATCGTAATATGTTATACATGGGTACCAATATTATTTTTATAAACACTAAACTTCTTCATAGAGCAATATTGAAGTAAAAAGGTATGTTTTGAAATGGAAAACCTGTACATAGTGAAACTGAACACAGGGTACACAGCAAAAAAAAGGGTATATAAGGGTATTACTTTGTAGTAAAATACGAAATAAATACTAAACTAAGTGAAGAATAAAATATTGCAGTTTTCGTGAATTTAACCCTTAGCACGCCGTAGACGAAATAATCCGCGATGTTTTTAGGTTCTTATAACGCCGAAGACGAAATAATCCCGCCGATCGATATAAATATATTTTATTACTGTTTGTGAAGTTTATAAGCTCAGTATATAAGCCACAATACTAAGTAATGTACTGGCTTGACCAAATAATCCAGTTGCAGCTGTCAGCTGGCCGCAGTAGCTAAAACAATACATTTTTTTGTTGCTGGCAGCTGTTCTCTCTCTCCCGTCTGTACGCCGATGACGATACTATCCGCCATTACCGACGGTTCAGTGGAGCACGCATCGTGCCTTTGGGAAGTGTTTCTTTCTTTGTCATTCTTATACAAACAGTTGTAAAAAGTTATTGTTACCATGTTTTCTGTGTTAAAATCAAGTTTTTATTGTTTTGGTCTGTTGTGTAATTATGGCTCATCACCCTGACGATTCTGATTATGACGATTTTGTTGCTAACGTTTTGTATGCTAACGTTTTCTAGTGCTTACAATGATGTGGATGAAGATGATTATTAGTGATACTCTTTTAAACAATTATACTGACAGTGACGATAATGATGATGTGAATGTTCAACAACCACAAGTATTAGGCCTAGACTATGTCAGCAACAGGTAAGAAGTCCTACCTTGCACAATAATGTTCAACCTACGCCTACATCTGTATGGATCAATGTTACAAATGATGATCCTGGGTCATCTAAAAGTATACCAATTTATAATGTGAATCATGGTCCAGTTTTACCATCTCATTTTGACAGCAACACCAAACCCATAGAATATTTTGAATTGTTTATGAATGATGACATAGTACAATTTATTTGTGATGAAACCAATATTTATGCCAACAAACGAAAAGATAACACTCACTCTCCTCATGCACGAGTAAACAAATGGGTAGATATAAATCCTTGTGATTTCAAAGCTTTTATTGGCATTATTATAAACATGGGTTTGATGCCACTGACTTCAATTGAGGCATACTTTTCTACAAAATGGGATAAGTAGAATCCCATTTTTCAGCGATGTTTTTTCTAAAAATGAATTTTTTAAACTTATTTTGGAACATTCACTTTTATCATGAAGTAGGTCAGGGTGATGCAAAAACCCAAAGGATACCTGATTCAGCCATTTGTAGATCAACATACGGGAAAAGTGTGGTCCTATTTTATAATACTAGTAAATATGTAGCTGTGGACGAAAGTACTATTTCTTTCAGGGAAAAAGTATCTTTCAGAGTCTACAATCCACAGAAACCCACTAAATTTGGAATAAAAATTATTTGTAATTTCAGACAGTACAAATGGGTATATATACAATTTTATACCTTATTATGGGAAGCAAACCCTAATTCCTTAATTCTACCCTTCTCAAGACTACACAAATCGTAAAAGTGCTTTGTGAGTCAATTTTGCAGAAAGATCCTAAAAACCCTTATGTAGGATTACAAGTTTATACAGGACCGTTACTACACAAGCCCTGAACTTGCTAAAGAACTCCTTGATTTAGGGTGTGTTTTAACTGGTACTGTTATGCCGAAACCGAGTTGGTATGCCTCCTAATTTGAAAGCTGATGGTAAAAAGCTCAAGAAAGGAGACGTTCTCTCCAAAAGAAAAGGAGATTTATTGGTCTTGTCCTGGAAGGATAAAAGGGTCGTGCACATGTTGAGTACGAAGGGAAAAGGGAGCAGACGTAATATGAGCCTTGTACAAAGTAAGTGGCCAAATAATCCTCCAACCCCTAAACCAGATGTAGTAACAGACTATACCAAAAGAATGGGAGCAGTTGATAGAAGCGACCATTTTATCGCGTCCTATCAGTTCATGAGGCGTACGAAGAAATGGTACCGTAAGGTTTTTTTTTTGGCTTTTAGAAGTGGTCATTGTCAACTCTTACTTATTATACAAAAATGTTCAAGAAGCAGCTGGAAAAAAAAACCACTTACCCATAAAGTTTTTAGGAAAAGTTTGGTTAACGACTTGGTAGCAGATAAGGTACATCTACGTACGCAACGAAGAGAAAGCGTGTGGAAGACCAACTCTAAATGTTCCTCAAGAAAAAAGCAAGCAACATTTTATGGGGAAAAGAGCTCAAGGATCCAGGAGGTGTGTTGTTTGTACAAGAAATGGATTACGAAAGGAGACTTATTAGTCTTAAGAAATGATTAAAAAAATTAGCTTCAAGGAATTTTCATTTTCATTTTTTTACCTTAAATGAGCGTAATCTAAAAAATTACTAAAATTTAAATCGGCGTTCAAAGGGTTAACTCTTAACCCTGAATTTATTATTTATTATTTGAATAATCATTATTTTATTTACTTCCTTAACCCCTAGTCACATCTCATCATTACTGGATAGCCGCGCTTCTTATATAAGCCTCTAAACAATTGATTTTAGTATTGCTATTACATTTTTTGTAAAAATATTTTTAAACCGTGATTGTAAAGATTTGATGAATGTTCTAGCAGTTTGTCATCAATAAACTCACCATCTGTTCCCACGCAGCAGAAGCCAGTGCTCACTCAACTGTGAACTTGTCAAGTTTGATGGTTAACCATGTGACGTCACGTTAGCACCATGTGATCTCGCTTCTCACTCTGTGCACTAAAATTCAACATTGCCAAGGACATATTTCATTTAAAATATTTCTGTTGTTATGTTATAGAAACAAATTATCCGAATTAAATCAATTTAACGGAAATTAGGGGCTGCCTGAAAATACGAGCTTACAATGAATGTAAAAGTACCATTAAATATCATAAATCATTGTATATATTTCAATCTAAAAAAAAACGTTTGGTACTTAGTAATCTTGCTAGGATATAAAATATAGTTTTAAATATTTTGATAAAAATTTTATTTAAAATGATGGTCAACATAATAGTTTAATGTTCGGTTTAAGTCTTAACCGATTTAATATTAGTTATATTTAATGTACTTTATGGACTCAGAATTTATTCTTGACTGAAATTTGATACTAATAATCTTAAATGAACCATTTTAGTCTCAGAATAGTTAGAATAATATTTCATTGAAAGTTTTCTAAATATAGATAATCATACTTAAGTTACACAAGCTGTGTGAGTTCAGTTTAACCTTTCCGTATGGAATTCGGAGAAGCGCGAACTCTCCTCTATGTAGGTTCAATATTATTTGTTTGATTTAAATTATAAAACCAAGAAAAGAACTATTTTTACACCTTTCAAACTGCGAATGTTTCTTGTTGTCCTGTTATTTTATCGGATATATGTTGAATAATTAAACTCTTCTGGTGTTTATACTTCAAACAGGAACGTATAGGTTACTTTTTATTGTAGTAAAAATGAAAATATATTAGTGTGTGTGACCGTTTAATTTTGTATTATTATTCTTTACCTACTTCTGGAATAGTTGTTCAAGCAAATTAAACTGTAGTAACTATGCAATTCAAGTCTTTCTCTAGATAAATAGAATATTTTTACATATATTATTTAAATTGTAAAATATCATTGTGGAGGTCAGAGACTTTGCAGCTTTGTTTTTCTTCTTCAAGATATCAGTAAAATTGTCGATATTAAAAAACATGATACTGAAAACGCATACTTGTTCTACGCATTCTTGTGATTGAGACTCTAGCAGCTTCTTCTAGTAGACTTCTGTGTTTGTTTTAATACAGAAATCTAACAGAACCGTAAGATTCACTGAAGCTATTACAATATTTAAAGGGCCTAGATTTCTGGAAGAGAACTCCAAAAATCGCAGTATTATGTGTAAAAGTGTAGTATATTAACAGTACAAAATTGATTGGTAGTTTCTACCTCTTTTAATACTTGTTCTTATTGAGTTTTTGAAATTTAAAAAATCGTATCGTGTTGTCTACAACTGATGTAGAATGTTTCAGTGTAAATGAAATAATAGGATCGGCCTCCCTTAATATAGCCAAACGTTATTTTTGAGTAGAAGAAATGTAAAGCCTATTCAACTTGTGCAACTGTGCAAATTTAAAACTCATTTTTGTGGGTTTTACACTAGTTATTGAAATGGCTCATAAATTAATAAAAGAATAAATTAGATTTAAACCTTGGACGATGTTAATATTATTATGTTGATTGTTATTTTATATGACGCAACAATTGTACAAATTAATTATGATTTTAGAGGTTTTAATTAAAAATATGAAAGGAAGAAATAGTGGGTATAAGCATCTGATCTTTAGTTTAACCATAAAAATGTAATGCAACAATAATGGCTTTCAGGAATAAATATTTATTATATATAACCCGTGAGATGGCGAAAGCTTAAAACTTAAACAATTTACCCAAGTTTCGTTATATAAATCATTAAATAATATATTAGACATTGCGTTATTTTGCATTTACTTTAAAAATATTTATTTGTAAGTTAATTTCTGCACGGATAGTTTTTTAAATAATTAATTCGGTGAAATAGTATATTTTACTTTCGTTCACATATTAATTAGTTGTCGGAGGAGTTTTAAAATATAGTGTTTTCCACATGTGTTTATTTTTTATATTTAATATATGCATAATCGATTGTTGGTACATGATTTCAGTTACTGAATTAACCTTTTTTAAGCATCCTAACAGATAGGTAGGTACTGTACACGAAATGTTGGTTTTAAAATATTAGTGTTTATATGATAAATTACAGTAAATACCAATTGTAAAATAGGCATAAACCCCAATTTGAAAAAGTATATATTTAAAGGATAGTATTATAGAGCTCGCAGGATTTCGCATCAGGGGTGAGACATGCCAATTAAATGTAACGGAAAATCATCAAATTTTATACCGGATGATGGTGTTAAATTGTTAGTAGATGAACAGATTAATATTTTCAGGATTATTTTTATGTAGTGAAGGATTTTAAGAATCGGGTGAGTTTTAGTTTATTGAATGATTCAATTTTATTTTGAAGAAAAAAAAAACTGTTTATTAAAAACTCAATGATGTTTGACAGTAATAAAATACAAAATTCGATTAAATTTATTATTACAATGTATTATTATATAATGAGGTGTTTAATTTGTGAAGGTTGGTTTATTTATTAAATAAGGAGACTTTACTATTACTTAAAAATATTAAGTCAACTGCATGTGTGGTGTAATTAAACTATTTCAATTATCATAATTCAAGGAATTCCTCTAAAGCTACACAGAAAACTTTGAAAGTTTAGGGTTAAATAAGTAAAATATAATTGTGGATTCAGCGACTTTAGAGCTTATTCTTATCATATAGGATATTACTTTATTCTCGATAATAAACCTACTCACATCCATTCTACGTACTCTTATGTTTGATGCTCTAATAAAACTGTGTGTTTGTTATGCAGAAATATAACAGAATCGTAAGTTTAATTTAAGGTTACATATTTAGTAACTGGCTATTAAAATATATAACCGGTCTATATTAATGACAGAAGCTCCAAAAGTCCCAGTATTATTTGTGAAGTCTTTAGTCCATATTTGATTATCTCTGTTTGGATTTTGTTTTTAAGTTGTTGGAAATTTAGAAAATTGTAGCATGAGGTCAGTTATTTATTAATATGAGGGCCACAATATTGATGAAATTATAAAAGGGGCCGGTCTGCTGTACCAAGGCCAAACCCCACCAATTTTTGACGAGGTTAAGCAAAGTACTTGAAAATCCTAAGCAACTTGTTAAATTGCGAGGATTTGACTTTCTGTGGGTTTTAATCCAACTATTGAATTATATAGTATGTTAATGACGTAAAGTAAAATTATATCTCGGTTGTAGTTTGTATTAATTTTTTGCTGGTTGCTTGAGATAAAGCACCTATTATCAAAATGTACGATGATTATGATTTTAACAGTTTTGATTTTAAATAGTAAAATAAGAAATTTTACAAAAATCGGAATTTAGGTCAGTAATGAAAATTTTATAAAAATAAAAGGCTGCCTGAAGTAAAAAATATATTAAACAATGTATTATATAATTCATAAATTACTGATAGATTCAAAATTTGATATTTAACGTAATATTGCTTATATCATTCATCGTTAATTATCATTGAATTTGGTGTTAAAGTCAACGTCGTTTCAATTTTCGTTACAAAATGTATTTGGCACATATTTATCGCAATGGATAGTTTTAAATAGTTAGTTCCACGAAGTATTATATGTTAAACTTTATTTAGTTTTATTTTTCCTTAGAGTTGTAAACTAATATAGTGATTATCACTTTAGTTTATTTGGCTATATTTAAATATTGATGTAATAAATTGTTTGTACATGATTCTAGTTACTCAACTAATCTATACGTTTTAAGCATTCTAACAGATGACACGAAATATTAATGCTGTGATTGTATTTTTTAGGTACTGTAGTAAAACATATTGCTTTTAAATTATTAATGTTTTTTCTGATAAAAATTACCATTCAAAAAAATAGATAAAAACCCAAATTTGCAGGCATTGTCTTTAAAAGGAGAAATATTGTAGAGCTCGCAGGATTTTGCATCGTAGCCAATTTAGTGTAGCGGAAAATATAACACTTATAATATAACAAAATATAATACTGGTAGTTGGTTTAACTCAGCCACGTATAGAAGGTTGGAGGGTTTCAGTAATTATAATTGTAATCTAACATTCTATTTTACAATTTATTACCATCAGTATAACTTCAAAATGAGCAATTCTTGTTACATTTAATAAATTCCAAATCAAAGTTACAAATTTACAAAGTTACATTTAACCGGTTTTCTAAATGGGCAACCATAATGACGAAGGCATCAGACCCCTTTTTACTGAAATCACAAGGACAAAAGTAAGTATTCCAATTAAACTTTATTAAATAGATCTCGTGTATTTAGTGCAGGCTTAAGAAGAGACGTCGTGGACTTGGTCTACCACGCACTCCCGAGACAGATTAGTGGCATAACAGCCTGATTCAGTTGACTGCATATTATTGAGACACTATTTGTAACATGTACCTTACTTCTGTCTCCTGATTGTGTTCTAACCACGCCCTTCCCTCTTTCTACTTACCCCTTTAATAATTTCATGTCGAGTCGAGTTTAGTTTCTTAACATCTTGTAAATAATAATTATTCACAAGATGTGTTGCTAAGCGTCAATCTCGAGAACAGTTTTACATAAGCGGCTAAATCATTTTGTAAAATATTCCTTGATATACAAGGAACCTATTCTAATCTGAACTTTGTGGACACAGAGTTTGTAAACGTTACCTTGAATATTTTGGAAAATATTTTTATTTTAGGATTTAAATCATCCGTTGGAAATAATACACGCTTTACCTGAGATGTATATTTAGAAATGTGTAGAACGTTTAAGAAAAATGTATAACTTTTGAAATTAATACGAAATAATATAATACAAGTAAAATTGAACATTAAATTTGAATGACATTAAAATGTGGTACTTTAAATATAATTATAAAGAGTGTTCATAAAACTGATTTTAATAATTTGTATTACTACTTTTAATATGACTAAATGTATACTATTATAAGACAAAAATATATCTAAAAGGACTTTACAACTTTGAAATTATATAGATATTTATTTACTTTACTTACAGACTTGATATATGTGTCATTTTGTAGCAAATTACTTCAAGTTTGCCTCCCATAATGCTGTAGTACCAAGTTCCGCCACTGCGAGCGCCAGCTTCGTCTGTTTGTAAAATGGCTACTTTCAATGATGCGGAGCGTGCTCGCTGTGTGTTGTTGTTTCATGAAACAAACTCTGTTACAAGTGTTCAGCTTACATTTCGCACAGAATAAGGAAGAGACCCTCCAAGCAGGCCTTCTATTTACAGTCGGTACAAGAATTTTGTCATGACAGGTTGTTGTGTTCGTCATGAGAGATCGCCAGGTCGCCCACAGGTTAGCGATGCTACTGTCGAACAGGTCAGGGAAACCTTTGACCGTAGTCCTAAAAAAAGTCAACGCGGCGCGGCGTGCAGCTGTGGAGACTGGAATTCCACAAAAGACAGTTTGGCGAGTGCTACGGAGACGTTTGCACTTAAAACCATACAGACTTACGATGCTACAACATATCATTGATTTAGATAAAGCTGCTCGTGGAGAATTCTGTGCTGTAATTTTGTATCGAATTGGGGAAGATGAGACATTCCTGAACGCAGTAATCTTCATTGATGAGAGTACCTTTCATATCAGTGGTAAAGTGAACACACATAACTGCAGAATCTGGGGGAACAAAACCCAAGAGAATTCCTTGAACGAGTTCGGGACAGTCCAAAAGTGAATGTGTTTGTGCGATGAGTAAATGAAAAGTGTACGCGACATTTTTCTTCATGGAGAGGTATATTTTACTTACTGGTATCATTTACCTTGATATGTTGCAGAATTTTTTGATTCCTCAAATTGATGAAGATGAACAAACAGGATGCTCCTTTCTACTACCAGCAAGACGGAGCACCACCTCACTACCTAACAGATGTTAGGGATTTCCTAAACGGTCGTTTTCCAGGTCGCTGGATTGGGCGTTCAGGACCAATTGCATGGCCACTTCGTTCCCCCGATTTGACTCCTATGGATTTTTTTGTATGGGGTTTCATTAAAGATAAAGTGTATGTTCCACCTCTATCAGCCAGTCTTGCAGATCTAAGAAGAATCGCAGCTGCGGTTGCTGAAGTTACACCAGATTTGCTAGAACGGGTGTGGCGAGAAATTGATTACCGGTGGGTTGTATGCCGTATCACTAATGGAAGTCACATCGAACCGAAATAAGAATATGACAGTAAACTTGTAATTTGCTACAAAATGACACATACAGGGTGATTCATGAAGTTCTCCCCCCCACTTCTACAGCACATTTTACTAGTAAAAATAATGAAAAAATGTTATATAAACATAGGTCCGAAAACGCTTCGTTAGCGAGTTACAGCTAGCGAAAGATTTCGCCTGAATTCCTGGGTAAAGAGTAAAATAAAGCCATACTGAACTTTTAGAAAGGTTAATTAAATAAGAAATATCGTGGATTCTTATGTATTTTTACCTGATAAAGCTAATAAAATAGGTTTCAGAACTGTACCTGTAGTAGTTTTTGATGGGATTTCAGGGTTAAATTCAAAAAATTGGGGCACGAAACAATGTTTTTTTAAGTTTGATGTACAATAACTTTGTTAAATTGGTAATAAATACATAAAACCAACAAACATTAATTGTAGAGAATTTAATTAAAAAATTATATAATCAAAGTCTAAAATAAAACAGAAATAAGTACAAAAAAATCGATTTTATTCAGTATAATACATTACTAGCTGTAAAGAAATACCGTACGGTATTTAGTTAAAATAAAACAAAAACAAAATGTTTGTTCCTTAATGATGAGATAAATTGAGAAAACTAGATTAACTGTTAAATAAATTTGTTTGTAAATAAAAATATCATGTTTTATTACGTTGTATTTTTTAAAATAAAAATTTACATCAATTGTTCGAAAATAAATGAAGCAAACATTTTCCCATTATTGTTTACTAATCATCGAAATGCAGCTTTTTGTTTTATTAATTTCTAAGTTGGTAACGCACGAATAACAAGCTGATCAACAATGGTATTCTGTACTGTTACGTTAGAACTGTGTATTAGTGGTGTTTTGCAAGCTACAGCAAGAGATCGGGTTCTGTTATTAAATGCAATTTTTCTGTGAGTTATAATTCGATTGTTTATTCAGCGAAAAAATGCCTTACTTATTTACATCAGAGGAATACGCTGATATGGTTTTTTATTTTGGGTTACTGTAATGGTAATGCTAGAGCTGCTGTAGAAGAATATGAACTACGTTACCCTAATAGGAGGATTCCAGATACCAAAACAATTTCAGGAACTTTTCGTACTCTTCGGGAAACAGGATTACTACCAAAGTACTAGAACCAATTATGAACGAGCTGTCCAACTTGATGATGATATTGTTATTAATGCTGTTCATCGCAGTCTAGGTGTACGTACACGACGTATTTCTAGGCGGATAGGAGTTTCGCAGTCAACGGTGTGGAGGTCACTTAATCGAAAACAAATTTTATCCGTTTCATAAACAAAAGGTTCAACATCTACAGCTAGGGGATGGTCCGCTTCGCTTGGAGTTTTGCAACTTTTTGAATATTAATAATCAACTCTACAAGCGTATTTTGTTTACGGATGAGGCACAATTCACTCGGGATGGTGTCAATAACTTGCACAATGAACACCCATGGGCAGAAGAAAATCCACATGAGGTAGTGGAACAGAACTTTCAACACCGATTTTAGCGTCAATGTCTGGTGTGGCCTTTTGCACAATCGGCTGATTGGACCTTTCATATTACCTGGACGCCTAAATGCTGAGTTCTATTTGCATTTCCTTCAAGAAGAGTTGCCGCAGCTGTTAGAGAATGTTTCCTTTACATCTCAGACAAAATTTGTACTTCCAGCATGACGGAGCACCTCCCCACTTTTCACGTGCCGTTTCTGCTTACTTAAATCATCAATTTCCTGGACACTGGATTAGTCGTGGAGGGCCTCACCATTGGCCACCAAGATCACCAGATCTATCTCCATTGGATTATTGCATCTGGGGATGGATGAAAGACATTGTATACAAGACAAAAGTGAATTCTCGTGATGAATTAATTTCCCGTATTATGGATTCGGCTGTGCAGATACAGGGAAGTCCTGAAAAATTCAGAAAACGCAACAAAAGCAATACACAAACGTGCTGCAAAATGTATTGATAATGATGGCCTCATTTTCGAACATCTATTATAAAAAGGTGCGTACGGTTGGCCCAACCTGATTAATTTTGCTTAAAAACTAGTAATGTATTATACTGAATAAAATCGATTTTTTTGTACTTATTTCTGTTTTATTTTAGACTTTGATTATATCAATTTTCTCAATGTTTGTTGATTTTATGTATTTATTACCAATTTAACAAAGTTATTGTACATCAAACTTAAAAAAAAACATTGTTTCGTGCCCCAATCTTTTGCATTTAACCCTGAATCCATCAAAAACTACTACAGGTACAGTTCTGAAACCTATTTTATTAGCTTTATCACGTAAACATACATAAGAATCCACGATATTTCTTACTTAATTAACCTTTCTAAAAGTTCAGTATGGCTTTATTTTACTCTTTACCCAGAGGAATTCAGGCGAAATCTTTCGCTAGCTGTAACTCGCTAACGAAGCGTTTTCGGACCTATGTTTATATAACATTTTTTCATTATTTTTACTAGTACAATGTGCTGTAGAAGTGGGGGGAGAACTTCATGAATCACCCTGTATATCAAGTCTGTAAGTAAAGTCAATAAATATCTATATAATGTCAAAGTTGTAAAAGTCCTTTTAGACTCACCCTATATAATAAGGTTTAAATTATGAAAATTTTGCATTTTAAATATTATATCTTTTTTATGAAAGCGTTTGACCAAGTAAATGTTTTACCGTAAAATAAAACATGTTCACAAGTATGAAAGGTATTTATACAAACAGTTTTTTTAAACTACTATATGATATTACTTATAAAATGTGGGCAAATAATATACGTGTTTCATTTATGAAGGTTAATTATAATGATAATATTAAATTTAATTTATTGAAATTAAATAAGGCTTTTGCCGTTTATACAAATTTAACGTAAAAATAAAATAAATAAATATATATATATATATATTCATTTATTATATATATATACAGGGTGTACATAAAGTCCTTGCCACAGGTATAATATTTTCTGAACGATAACAGATGAATCAACAAGATTTGGTACATCAACACTAAACCTGAAAATATACTTTTTGAAGGAACTATTAGTTTTCTGTAATATCATGGGGGACGTTCCGCAAGGAGTCAGAAGGAAATCTTAAATAGGAGCATAGGTCAATATGCACATCATTTTAAAGGGCTTATCTAGCAGAGTATAATGCCGCAAACCGCACTCAAAAGGATTGATCCAGTACAAAATGGCAGCTGTTCAAAGGTTTTATTTTAAAAAGATGTTTACTTACCAAATGTTTTCAGAGTAAATGTTCGAATTGTTCACGTCCGGTTATTTGACAGTTGGAAAGACGCTCATACAAACAGAATTTAACAGGGCAACTTGAGGAATCGTCTGAAATTCTTGAAGTATTCTTTGTCTCAGTTCATTTAAATTTTGAGGCTTTGTTCTGTAGACGTTGTCCTTAAGGTAACCCCAAACAAAATAATTCTAATGGAGACAGATCTGGTGAACATCGCTGGCCATTCTACAGTCCTCCGCCTTCTGATCCACCGTTGCCAAAAAAACAGTGTTTAAATAGGGTCTTACGTCGATGCCGTAGTGTGGGGGTGCTCCGTCCTGTTGAAACCAGATATTCTAGAAATGTTCTCCAAACCATGTTTCGAAGTGCTGGTGTAATTTCATTTTCCAGCAAACGTTGGTATGAATATTGCATTTAAATGTCCCAATAAAGAAAGGACCTACCAAATGGATACCTATCACACCAAAGCCAGACATTCACCTTTAGTGGCTGCGTATGTGCCTCCCGCATCCAGTGAGGATTTTCGCTACTCCATAACGGCAAATTGTGCCTGTTTACGCTTCCATTCACGATAAATGAACACTCGTCTGAAAACGCAATCAATTTCGTTGTGATCTATTTTGGCTACCATAGTTTTACAAAAATTCTATACGTCGATCGAAATCATCTTCGCTGAGTTCGTGCACCAAATGAACTTTATAAGGCTTAAAATTAGACCCTTTCAGAATATTTTTAACAGACGTAACAGAGATGTCATGAGTTTGTGATGCTGAGCGTAGGGACTCTTGCGGGTTCTCAATAAATGACTGCAATACATCTAAAGAGTTGTCTTCGGTTGTCGCAGTAGCGGGCCTTCCTGACCTATGACGATCGGAAACACTTCCTGTTTCTATAAAGCGTTGAACAGTTCTCCCTACAGTTGTTCTAGAAATTGATTGCGTCTCTTAAAAGTAGTCATTAAATAAATGGACATGCTTCCTCGTGTGATCGTCTGTTGTTTCCCCAACCAACCATCATAAGAAGTGTTATATGTTCACGTTCGTCAAGCGACATAGTGTAGTTGAAGAACTACAAGCAATACGACAAACTCTTTTGTACTAAAGCGCACTGATAGAAAAGGTTGGACAGCACTACTAAAGCAACAAAACTAGAATAGTCTACTATGAATAGACTGGCTAATAGGAAAGTCCAAATTGCGACCCAAAGATATGAGCTTTCTAATTGTTTACTGTTTATCAGGGTTTTCCCCGTTTATCAATATAATAGGACCAAATTTTGTAACCCTTGATGATAAACTAACGTCATAATTCACTTTTTGTCCAACTGACAAGCATAATGTAGTATTTAGCTGCAGTATTCGTTTGGTTGCACTTTTGCTTTTACTGGGGTTATGGCTACTAATAAAATGAAACCAAGTAAAACCTTTGAACATCCGCCATTTTGTACTGGATCAATCCTTTTGAGTGCGGTTTGCGGCATTAAACTCTGCTAGATAAGCCCTTTTAAAATGATGTGCATATTGACCTATGCTCCTATTTAAGATTTCCTTCTGACTCCTTGCGGGACGTCCCCACGATATTACAGAAAAACTGATAGTTCCTTCAAAAAGTAGATTTTTAGGTGTAGTGTTTAATGTAGCAAATCTTGTTGATTTATCTGTTACCGTTCACAAAATATTATACCTGTGCAGGACTGTATGTACACCCTGTATATATAAAGTATTGATTAAACTATTTGAATTAAAAACAAGTATTAATCTTTGTCATATTGCTAATATTAAAATGAGCGTTACAAGCCCTATTATATAGCATATGTAATTTTTTATTATTTAAATTTTGTTTAAAAACAATCATAATAATGTATCTTCAGTAGTAATAGATTGGCAGTGGAATTTTTTTTTAAGTACTTCGGTGAATTCCCATTAATTAAGAAAGAAAGATATTTGCTAATATTCAACATTGATCTTTAAAAAATTGACAGGCGCGCTTGAAACGAAATACTGGCTTTATTAGGTAAAAGGACTTGACTCTTTTACTATGTAAAAATTGTATTATTATTAATTCTCTTTGTGGAACAATCAAAGGTAGCTTTACTGAATTATTATCAATTTAATATAAACGAAAATTATTTAGGTTAATGATTAGGGATTTGGCTAATCCTTCCACATATTAATACATTTTACAGTAATCAGCTCTATTCCTTAAAATATCTGTAGAAATGTCCAAACATGTTAGTATAATTTGTTGAATATTTTTTTTTATTTATTACAATTAAAGAAAAAAACGTTTACAACAGATTTTAATGAAGTTTAAACTTTTTCTAAAGTTCCCTTTAAATACTTCTTATTTTTATGGATTATACGAGTATGAAAGGTTTTTAAGCATTTAACTCTTTCTGCCCCTTATTTTACTATTATTACTCCTTCTAATAGTATAAATGAATTAAAATATATAATTAATTTAAATAAATATTATGTACATATATATTTAATCATTTATTTATATAATAATATAGTTATAATGATTATAAATTACATAATTTATGTTAATTAACTTATTTTGTTTGGCCAATAACATAACATAATCAAAACATTTAACTTTCTAATAAGCTAATTCTGCCCATAAACCAGGCATTGCAAATTTAAACAATTCACCTCTTGACCGTAATTTCCGGTTTTGCGAGGGTAATACCACTTCCCCTGTGAATAAACTATATTTCCATAGTAAAGTTTGTCATGTTGCGCTTATTAAGTTTTCCTCTCGTTGTATCAATAATTGTCTTCCAGTTTTACCTACTCCCATTGCATTTTTCGTAATCATCATTTCAACCCACCATGAACCTGTTTTCCTACACTCCCATTCTTTCCCTTTTATTTTTCTCCTGTGTGATTCAAGCAATTTCCTACTACAGAGCAATATACAGGTTTTCTTTATGTATGTCCTATCCAATAATCAGTTTCCCTTTCCTGATTTTCATTGGTTAGCAGACAGAAACAGATCTGTTTGAAACATATTTTGACCACCATTCATTTTCACCTTATCCTACAACGACTTCACCTAAAATATCTGTTAGTTTGTAATCTTAGCCCTAGATTAAATTATGAATGCCCTACATGGTTATATAGCCGGTAAATAAAAATACGAATATTTATTTTCTCATACATAAAAAGATACATTTTTGTAAACAAACAGAAGGAAAAACGATATAATAACATTCATTAATAAAAAATAAATCATTCCTAAAATAAAATTAGTACTGAGTACCATGATCATTATTAGGACAAAAAATACCTATTATTAGAATAAATTACAGAAACGTTAAAGTACATTTTATGATGACTTTTTCATTATTGTCAAAAAATGTGGGATTTCAAAAGAATAACCCCGTTTAGAGGTCCCATGTTTATCAATACATATTAGGTTACTGAACATTGGCTAGACACTGGCCACTCTATTCAATATTACATTTATATTAAACTTTATAGTTTTTATAACCATCTACGACTCAATAGTCTTCTTCATTTAAAAACAAACAAAATTTTCTCTTTTATTTTAATATAAGTAGGAATAAGTTATTATATATTTAATTAACTTGTTCAGTAATATAAATACGTATTATTACGAACTAACGGAGATATGGTAACATAATACATAATATGCTAACATGATATAAATGTAAAGTATGTTTATTATAATTAAAACACAATTTTTAAATCAGTGTTTTCCCCCTCGATCAGCAACATAGAGGGTAAGTATAGTTACACGTTTCCTGAAGACAAGTGTATTCAATACTTTTCTGGAAATAAATGGAATTTTAAATTTGTAATTTTGAATATGGTTTGTATAAAACCATCACTGTATTCAACATAAATATTTTCTATTCAATAAAAAATGATGTTATTTAGTGAAAAATAATATTATCCTGTACAATCAGACCAAGAGACTATTGAGAGCCAAGTAATCAAAGTGATAACCAGTAGCAGTGGCAGAGGTCGAGACTTGGGCAGACACCCCCCATCACCAACGTGTACAGCATACGGCCACTTTTATTAGATATAAAACATCAATTTATAATTTAGTTACATTTTACATCTCAAGCAATAGATGAGACATAAATTAAACATACTACGACTAAATATGTTTTGAAAAATATTGTTTTACTTGACGTAAAGTAGATTCCTGTAGAATAAACATAGTAAAATTTGTAACAGTTTACTGCGGTTACCCATGAGTAAAGAGGACATAACAAAAGATTATGGTATATCCGTCAAGTACAAAATTTTTATGAAACATGTTCAGTGTTGTTAAGAAAATCCTTGAAACGATAGAAACAATTACAAATTTGGAAAACAAACTTATGGGTTTTCCTAATTACACGTTGAAGGAGTGAATTCAGAATCAACGCTTACATTTAATACGGATCAAGTCAAGTTAATATAGTAAATATTTTATTTTTATAATAATATATTATTTATATTTCACACACTTTCCCGTTTCGGCAAAAAAGTTTGAACAACGTTAAATTTTCTTCAAAATTAAGAAGCGTGTTGAGAAGTATAGCGTTACGTAATGTAAAACGCCAGCAAGAACAGAAAAAGAGAATATTTACATTTCCAATATTTTACTTTCCCTGAAATCCTTTCCAAATTTCTTGCTTCTTTATTGGCTTTTATTACTTAATGGAGATTTGATACCGGAATAATGTCTTAGAATCGTAATGACTTCACTCCATAATCATTCAACGGGGACTATTCCACTAAAAAGTGGAATAGTATAAAAATACCGAAGTGTATATATTATTACATTTATGTATTGCTAAATTTCTTAGTATTTTAAAATAAGGATTATCAGTAGTGTCCCCCAAAACATATAATATATATAAATAGTTTAAAACTAGTGATCTAAATCTACTAATATAGGGGTTTTCCAAGCAAGAGCACTATATATCCTACAGGAGAGTTCGAGTGAACATTTTACAGTGAACAAAATGTACATGAATATTACTGTACATTTCATTTATATAAGGTTTACACTATTTTGTTGTATTTTTTACTTTATTCTTTCTTTGCTTAGTACATATTTTAAATTGGTTTATACCAACTTTGCAACGACATCCTGATATTTTGAACATTGCTTGAAACTAGGTGAAATCGCAATAACATCCGATGAGTATAATGTAAATAGGTGTTTGTAGATTTAGGTAATAATAAAAAGCTTTTTTCATTTTATTAGCCTTATGCGTAATCACCTTTCAAGCTAAAACACAGCCGCTACACAATCATTGAAGACCATATTGGCCTATATAGAATAGAAATTCTTCAGTACTTTAAAGTCTACTGGTCTGGTTTGTTACAGAATATCTTGCGGAGGAATACGACATACAAACAAAGATTACAATTTTCCAGCTCCACCGATTATATAGACTTCGGTAACATTTGTCTAGTAACTTATCTTACCGAAACTTAGTTTGATAACTTTGCTAGTGACATAGAAAGTTTTATTTTTTGAATTACAACCGTCAAATTTTAAAAGAGTATAAATTTATAAAAGAATATTTTATTTTAAAAGTTGATTGATTTAAAAATCATAGATTTTCAAAGAATGGAAACATACCTGTGCTGATTCTTAAGTGATTGTTAGCGGATTTATATGATAAGACTGTTGGTATTAAGGTCCACGTAAAATAATTGTTCAGTCATAGTATTCTTATGCTGCATATATAAGTAGAGTAAAAATAAGATTTAAAACCAATTAAAAACGGTATTTCTCTAACCTCCTTTAAAAATCTTGACATTAAGTCAGTGAAAGTAAAGACAACAAGTGACACAGGTAATGTAAGCGAGATCAGAAGCTGAAAATGCGCCTCTAGAGAGGTGTTCTGTGACGTCACAATATTGGATGTCAGTCCCAGATTGCGTTGTGAGTTCTGCAAAATAAGTATAAAAGTTCCTTCTTGAAAATAAGATAACAACTGAATGTAGTGTTCTTTCCCTTTGCACGAGTTTTATTTGTAGTCACGTCGTAAATGCTACATTAATGATTTTTACAAAATTGCGAAACTGAGTTCCAATCTTTTAATTTTTATTTAATGTTATATATTTTTATCTTTTTAATTTCATTTAATTTATTCCGTAAAATATTCTAATATATATATTATATATGCGGTGAATTGACAGGCCAAGATTTTAACCTAAGTAGATAATATATAACTATTTCAACAATAAACCTCAATGTGTCCTTTTAAGATACGAACCATAGAATAGGATACATAATATGTGTCTGTTATTATATGGAATTTATTAAACGGAAGATGCATTATTATGTATTATAAAGGTTAATTTGTACAACAAAATTATATGGTATGATTAATAGGTAATGTTTTGCATTGTAATACGCAAGTAAAACACATTCATAAAAATTTTAAGAATTTTGCATAATGTTTTATAAAATTCAGTGAAAATTATATATATTGCTTTCCCGTTGTGTTTGTAACCTTCTAAGTTTTTGAGATAGTGCCCAAGTCGATATCCAAATTTTGTTTCACCGCACGTGCAGCACTAACCTACTAAAAATATATGCACTTAATTCTGTAAGGTTAGATTTGTAATTTTGTATTTAATATATAAGTGTATTGACATCGGGTACTTAAGTGTTTTATAAGAAATCCGAATCAACCTCTTCCGTAACAAATGTTTTATTGGAGTGCAAATAGCTAAGATAAAAGATATATTCAATAGCTACTAATGTCTTGAAATATAGACAACTGAACTGATAATATTGAAATTCAATTCAGTTTTAT
This sequence comes from Homalodisca vitripennis, assembly GCF_021130785.1. Lineage (NCBI taxonomy): Eukaryota > Metazoa > Arthropoda > Insecta > Hemiptera > Cicadellidae > Homalodisca > Homalodisca vitripennis. The sequence goes on from NW_025779242.1 coordinate 57,749, forward strand.
GAGCTCTTGACACTATTTCACGATCAGTTCAGAGCTTTGTGGACTCTGAGAGCGCTTGTTTCAGTTACCAGTGTCAGTTTATTGAAGCGAGTGTCAGTAATAGCTAAAGTTTTTAAGAGGTCCTCTTCAAACTCTTCACTTCACAAAGTAATATTTTAATTCAAAGTTGCTTTATATAATTCCGTTATATAATGTATCTAGTCAATATTTTTTCAAGACAATAAAATCAATATAAACTATGTATGACGTTTACTATAGCCACAATGATATAATATAAATTAATAATCATTAGGTAAAATTAAAGCGACTTCGTATACGAAAGTTACCTTAATAAATATAACTAGTAGTGTTTTTTTAATTCAGAATAATTAAGCACATTATATAAACATTAGAAGCTCCAAATTTCAAATTTTGTATTTTTTATGGTTTCCCATTTTTCAACTATGTTTTGATTTCGAGATTAAACTTCAAACGATAAAAGAAGATTGAGTAAATATTTAAAAGATTTTCTACAACTTCCTTTTACTATTAAAAGCCAAAGTTTTTCAATATCCTTAGTTTGCTGGTGTATAAAATGCTTGAAATATCAGATCCTTGTAAACACTTTGGCTCACTTATTTACTCTGTCATCCTTCTTTAACTTAGAGTAAGTATGTTCCATGAGAGTACGAATTCGTAGGTTCCTTATCGCTTACGAGAACTGTACAGTTATGACATTTCAAATGTATTTAGTAAAAACTATCTTTATAGAAGTACAAGTTCAATTCAGAAGGAATTATACTTACTGAAATATATATATATCGGTCCTTATACAAGTTAAAGCTATGATGGAAAATATGTTTCACTGCGAATGTTGAGTTTATTTTCACTTCTTCGTGTTGCCAGGCTTAGGTTGTTTATATAAATTCATAGTTAAGATCTAAACTAATGCCAAATATACTCTACTGTATATGACAACACACCTTGCTGTATCCCTTAGGATGGATGTACCCGTGACTCGATATACAGGAATGAAGTCTGTGACAGTGCCAGATCTCCGTTGCCGTACTCAGTGGAAAGTGAAGTTGAGCTAAAACACAACATTCATTTGGTATGCATAATTTATTCGAACGGACCTGAAGACTCTGGCGTTCTTATAACAGCACTTATCCAGAAATATACTATCGTTATTATAATACTAAGTTTTTTGCTATTATTATATTGCAATCCTAAAAGTTGTACTGTGTTCTGCTTCCTTTGAGATCGTAACGCAATACCGCAATTTGTAATGTCGTCTTAAACAGATTGTATATTATAGTGTATGATCCGCTGAACTATCAAGCGAACATCTATATTTAGGTACTGAATAGCATTTTCATAATCAAAAATTTGTTTAATGTTTGAGGAGATTTAAGTTAATACTATAGAGGGTATTTATTTAACTATGCCACCATTTTAACTTTAAGAAAGACCAAATTGTAAAGAATATTTTATAAGTAAAACTTAATCTGATTTTAGCAAGAAGAAGAAAAACATTAATTTCAAGCATAATAATTCGGCCACTGTTTATTTTATCGATATAGCATGAAGGCAAATTCTACAATGGCATTGAAAATTAAAAGAGAGAAAAATATTCCTGAGTATAGAATAAAAAGTAAACCTTTCATTTTAAACATTCCATACTGTGAAAATAAAACCTCCTATTCAATTTTACCTCGTATATTCGAGCACACCACTAAAAGGAATCCTGAAACGTGAAACTTGAGCGTCCCAACGAGAATAAAAAAGAACTAATATTTATTGCTCTCCCGACATAGATAGTTTAGTAGAAATGGCTTCGCTCATGTGACTTCTGGGACATATCCCTCACTTTCCCAGAATTTTTAACTCAGGTAAAAACAATTAAATGCCATCTCTTAATTCAATTTAAATTACAATTAGAAGGTATATTTAGATAGGTATGTAACTTTCTATCTTATATTTTGTTAATCTGTAGGAAAATTTAATTGGCTCACTCATGTACAAATAATGTGAATGTATATTTATAAGTTAAAGTGGATGATGGTAATGTGTGTGTGTATGTGTTTGCAATTTTATATTTAAAAAAATCATCAGTATTCATTATTATATATTAAACTTTATTAATATACACTTTCCAAAATTCAAAACTAAAATTTATACTATATACATTAACAAAAACATTATAACAATACCAAACTATACTTGATATATTAATAACTATTACAATTATATATTTATATGTACATTGTGTTCAAGAAAGTAAGAAACACTTTTTTATAATTTTATACATTTACGTCTCTTGTTGTGAGGAATAAAATAACACACCATATCCCACTTTAATGTAAAAAAGAATATTAAACTAATCCATTAATTAGCGCTGTTTATCACATTAGACCTGGGTGATTCAGTGTCTGTCAAAGGAAATGTTTCGAGTGTTACGTTATCGGCGTTGTGAATGAACCCACATCTACGTGTGAATGAATTCGCGCAGTGATACTGATCCTGGTTTGTAAAAACGAGGCTAACAATTCACGCCATATCGTCCGCCAGATTCTAATACAAACGACGTATATCATCGCTAGCAGTTACTCTGCGGCTTCGCAAGCAATTTCGTAGGATTTTCAGTGTATGAGCACTTCTGGTTCAAGTGAATTATATATCTGACCCCATTGTTGGGCTATCTTTTTTGCTTACTATAAAGAAAACCTGTAAAAAGTGTACAGGGTGATTCAAAAAGAATACCACAACTTTAGAAATGTACACAACTCTGCAGAGAATAAAAGGAGAGCCAAAGCACTATATGTCGGCGAGTTAAGGAAGCTCTAAAGTAAGTTTAATTTTAGTTGCTCATTTGTTCACTTGAGGTGCTTTTGACAAGGGCTTCAGAGTAAGTTGATGCTAAGATGGCGACTACTAAACAGAAAGCTTTTATGTGTTATTGAGTACGGCAGAAGTGAATAGACAACCGTTGTTCAGCGTGCATTTTCGAACAAAGTATGGTGTTCAGCCTCCTGATAGGTGGTGTATCAAACGTTGATATAAACAGTTTATAGAGAATGGGTGTTTGTGCAAAGGGAAAATTTCTGGACGGCCGCTCACGAGTGTGATGAAAAAGTAGCACGCATACAGCAAGAATTTGTTCGCAGCCCAGGTAAATCAACTCGAAGAGCTAGCAGAGAGCTACAACTTCCACAAACAACTGTAAGGAGAGTCAACCTTATCGTCTGAAATTGGTTCAAACCCTTTCTGCAGCTGATAAGATCAAAAAGAATCGATTTCTGTGAGTTTATCCTTGTTCAAATGGAAGCAGCTGAATCTTTTCGTTTCGAAGATTGTGTTTAGTGATGAAGCTACTTTCCACACTAACGGGAAAGTCAACCGGCACAATTTCCGTAGATGGGGCAGTGATAATCCGTGGGAAAAAAATTGAGCATGAAAAGTGACTCACCTAAGGTGAACGTTTTCTGTGCAATTTCAGCCAATAAAGTTTTAGGTCCCGTTTTCTTCGAAGGTGCTACTGTAATTGGACTACAGTATCTAGAGATGTTGGAGAATTGGCTGTTCCCTCAGCTCGAAGAAGAAGTCAACAAATCATAATTCAGCAGGATGGAGCGCCAACACATTGGCACTTATCTGTCCGTGACTGCCTGAACGTCAAGTACGCGAGGCGACGGATCGGCCGCCAGGCAGCCCACGACAGAGCACTTTCATCACTGGCCTCCAAGAACCTGACCTTACCCCTGCGATTTTTTCTTATAGGGGTATGTTATGAATATGGTGTTTTGGCCACCTCTCCTAGCTACCATTGATGATTTGAAACAAGAAATAAACAACGGTTATCCAAACTCTTACGCCTGATATGCTACTGAGAGTGTGGAATGAGTTTTATTATCGGCTTGTTTTGCTCGAGAGACTTGGAGGGTGTCCATATTGAACATCTCTGAACTTGTTTTTCAGTGAAAAAATTGTTTTTAAAACTCTTAGTAATGATGTATAACAGAGGGGTTCTATTATGTTTCTTCCATTAAATACAAATTTTTTGGTATTCTTTTTGAATCACCATTTAATTTATGACCATTGTTATTTACTCCAGTCTTATATAGAGAATATTTTGCTCTATAGTTAATTTGGTTTTGTTTCCCGATCAAGAATATTTATATACAAACACAGATATGAGAAGTCTACTCCTGAAAAAGACAAATAAGTCGGATTTCTTTAAAAGTATTTAAATCTATAGTAAAAATTGTATAGCTAATTTATCTTTTGTACCTAACATTTAATAATTTCATAAAATGTACATTTAAAAATATATTTTTCAAAAATTTTAAATTTTATTATCTGGATTATTTTCTCATCCTTTGATCAACAGCAGTTGCAAGAAAAGGTTGAACTAATAAAGTAAAGTTACTACCAAGCTTATTCTATGCTTTTACATTATAAATGTAAAACATATAAAGTATTGGTTTAAATTTATGAAATATAAGGATTCAGCCGTTATAAAACAAACGTTAACACAGAACAGTTGACTACATTTCAAAACCTTAGGAAACTAAGATTGGAGTTTTAGATAAATCAAAGACCATTAAGGCATAGGTCGGAGAAAACTTTTGAAAATTAAGTGACAGCCAAAGCTCTTTTATTTTCTCAAGAGCTCCAAACATTAAATTTACTATCCACATTTTATAAATGTACAAAACTATAAATTTGGAATGTTTGCAATGTCGATTATTTCTTAAACATTATAACAACGGATTCAAATACATCACATTTTTTTACTTTTATTTCTGTATTGCAATTTTTTATTCCATTGTTTATTAAAATTACACCGTTACAACTCAATTTGGAAAAGAACATTATTATTATTATCATAACGATTAAAAAGGCACACTTTTGAGTAGTAGTATTTCAACAATATAGGACATTTGTATTGCAATTCTAAAGACCATAAACAATGGTTTAGATTATAGAAGCTCGACTTACTGACATTAAATAACACTCAAAAATATTCAACAACAAATATTCAGGAAAATTCTAATTCCATTACGAAAAAGTATCACAGTCCTAGATAAATTTTATTTGTTTTTCATTTTCTTAATATTTAAAAAAATAAAATAAGTATAATATTTATATGTACTTTTGATTCACGGATAAGAAATCATCCTATTTAAATGAATACACTATTTCAAGTAGGTAATGAAACGCAATTGGCACTTCAGAAACTAAACTCTATTTTGTAAGTAGAATTAGTATTGTTTAACTAGAACACTCTGAACAGCAGTTGCAACAGAATGGCGTTGTGCAAACATCCCTGACGTAATTAAATAAACCAAGCTGCTGTCATCAGTTGCTCTCAATCTAGTTTCATCGTTGTCATATTGCATCATTGCTGTTGTAATACACGTTTAATTTACTTTATTATAACATACAATGTATTAGAGTAGAGCATTATTATTCTAGAATTAAAGAGAAATCCTGCGTTGATCAAAAAAGTTAAGCACGAATGCGTCAAGCAAGATATATATTCGAATTTATATTAAAAAATATTAAAAAACTAAAAACTGTTAAAATTATTTTAATATTGATGCAAAATTATATATATATATATGTATATATATATATATACTAGCAGACCCGACAGACGTTGTCCTGTACACACGTCTTTAATTCGAAAATTTTAAACTTTGATTAATCTGTAAACAATCTGGGACTGTTTTGGTACAAAAGGTCTATTAAAAAGTTATTACAATATCTAACTTCATTATATGTACATTTAATCACACTTCGACCAACCAACCGATAGTGTGTGAATATAACATGAGTGATGTGAAATGTAGAGAAAACCATCTAATTTTGTTTATGTTATACTCTTGAAGGATTAAACAAAAAATATTGTACATTCAATGGCATTATGATAAATTAAGTTGTAAAATTGAAATAAATATACGTTATAAAATTAATTATTTAAAATTACAGTATAGCCTAGTAATCGGAACTGGCCAACAGAATTTAATTTAAAACCAATTCCTACACTATTAACAATAGTTATTCACACATGTGATTTGTA